>NW_024543751.1:0-33841 GCF_018167655.1 Microtus oregoni
CCCAGCACCCCGAGAACTGAGCACCCAGCACCCTGAGTACTGAGCACCCAGCACCCAGAGTACTGAGCACCCAGCACCCCGAGCACTGAGCACCCAGCATCCCGAGCACTGAGCACCCAGCACCCTGAGCACTGAGCACCCTGAGTACTGAGCACCCAGCACCCTGAGTACTGATCACCCAGCACCCCGAGCACTGAGTACCCAGCACCCTGAGTACTGAGTACCCAGCACCCTGAGCACTGAGCACCCAGCACACTGAGCACTGAGCACCCAGCACCCTGAGCACTGAGCACCCAGCACCCTGAGTACTGAGCATTGAGCATCCAGCACCCCGAGCACTGAGCACCCAGCACCCTGAGTACTGAGCACTGAGCACCCAGCATCCCGAGCACTGAGCACCCAGAACTCTGAGCATTGAGCACCCAGCACCCGAGTACTGATCACCCAGCACCCTGAGTACTGAGCACCCAGCACCCTGAGTACTGAGCACCCAGCACCCCGAGTACTGAGCACCCAGCACCCTGAGCACTGAGCACCCAGCACCCTGAGCACTGAGCACCCAGTACCCCGAGCACTGCGCACCCAGCACCCTGAGTACTGAGCACCCAGCACCCTGAGCACTGAGCACCCAGCACCCTGAGCACAGAGCACCCAGCACCCTGAGCACTGAGCACACAGCACCCTGAGCACTGAGCACCCAGCACCCCGAGCAGTGAGCACCCAGCACCCTGAGCCTTGAGCACCCTGAGTACTGAGCACTGAGCACCCTGAGTACTGAGCACTGAGCACCCTGAGTACTGAGCACCCAGCACCCTGAGTACTGAGCACCCAGCACCCTGAGTACTGAGCACCCAGCACCCTGAGCAATGAGCACCCTGAGTACTGAGCACCCAGCACACTGAGCACTGAGCACCGAGCACCCCGAGCACTGAGCACCCAGCACCCGGAGTACTGAGCACCCAGCACCCTGAGTACTAAACACCAAGCACCCTGAGTACTGAGCACCCAGTACCCTGAGCACTGAACAAACAGCACCCTTAGTACTGAGCACCCCGAGCACTGAGCACCCAGCATACTGAGTACTGAGCACCCAGCACCCTGAGTACTGAGCACCCAGCACCCTGAGCACTGAGCACCCAGCACCCCGAGCACTGAGCACCCAGCACCCTGAGCACTGAGCACCCTGAGTAATGAGCACTGAGCACCCTGAGTACTGAGCACTGAGCACCCTGAGTATTGAGCACCCAGCACCCTGAATACTGAGCACCCAGCACCCTGAGCACTGAGCACCGAGCACCCCGAGCAGTGAGCACCCAGCACCTGAGCCCTGAGCACCCTGAGTACTGAGCACTGAGCACCCTGAGTACTGAGCACTGAGCACCCTGAGTACTGAGCACCAAGCACCCTGAGCAATGAGCACCCTGAGTACTGAGCACCCAGCACCCTGAGCACTGAGCACCGAGCACCCTGAGCACTGAGCACAGAGCACCCAGAGTACTGAGCACCCAGCACACTGAGTACTAAGCACCAAGCACCCTGAGTACTGAGCACCCAGTACCCTGAGCACTCAACACACAGCATCCTGAGTACTGAGCACCCCGAGCACTGTGCACCCAGCATACTGAGTACTGAGCCCCCAGCACCCTGAGGACTGAGCACCCAGCACCCCGAGCACTGAGCACCCAGCATCCCGAGCACTGAGCACCCAGCACCCTGAGCACTGAGCACCCTGAGTACTGAGCACTGAGCACCCTGAGTACTGAGCAATGAGCACCCTGAGTACTGAGCAACCAGCACCCTGAGTACTGAGCACCCAGCACCCCGAGCACTGAGTACCCAGCACCCTGAGCACTGAGTACCCAGCACCCTGAGCACTGAGCACCCAGCACACTGAGCACTGAGCACCCAGCACCCTGAGCACTGAGCACCCAGCACCTTGAGTACTGAGCACTGAGCACCCAGCACCCCGAGCACTGAGCAACCAGCACCCTGAGTACTGAGCACTGAGCACCCAGCACCCCGAGCACTGAGCACCCAGCACCCTGAGCACTGAGCACCCAGCACCCTGAGCACTGAGCACCCAGCACCCCGAGCACTGAGCACACAGCACCCTGAGCACTGAGCACCAAGCACCCTGAGTACTGAGCACCCAGCACCCCGAGCACTGTGCACCCAGCACCCTGAGCACTGAGCACCGAGCACCCTGAGGACTGAGCACACAGCACCCTGAGCACTGACCACCCAGCACCCTGAGCACTGAGCACCCAGCACCCTGAGTACTGAGCACCCAGCACACTGAGTACAAAGCACCGAGCACCCTGAACACTGAGCACCCAGCACCCTGAGCACTGAGCACCCAGCACCCTGAGTACTGAGCACCCAGCACCCCGAGCACTGAGCACACAGCACCCGGAGAACTGAGCACCCAGCACCCTGAGCACTGAGCACCGAGCACCCTGAGCACTGAGCACCCATCTCCCTGAGGACTGAGCACCCAGCACCCCGAGCACTGAGCACCCAGCAATCTGAGCACTGAGCACCCTGAGTACTGAGCACTGAGCACCCTGAGTACTGAGCACTGAGCACCCTGAGTACTGAGCACCCAGCACCCTGAGTACTTAGCACCCAGCACCCCGAGCACTGAGTACCCAGCACACTGAGCACTGAGTACCCAGCACCCTGAGCACTGAGCACCCAGCACCCTGAGCACTGAGCACCCAGCACCCTGAGCACTGAGCACCCAGCACCCTGAGTACTGAGCATTGAGTGCCCAGCACCCCGAGCACTGAGCACCCAGCACCCTGAGTACTGAGCACTGAGCACCCAGCACCCCGAGCACTGAGCACCCAGCACTCTGAGCATTGAGCACCCAGCACCCGAGTACTGATCACCCAGCACCCTGAGTACTGAGCACCCAGCACCCTGAGTACTGAGCACCCAGCACCACGAGTACTGAGCACCCAGCACCCTGAGCACTGAGCACCCAGCACCCTGAGCACTGAGCACCCAGCACCCTGAGCACTGAGCACCCAGTACCCCGAGCACTGCGCACCCAGTACCCTGAGTACTGAGCACCCAGCACCCTGAGCACTGAGCACCCAGCACCCGGAGCACTGAGCACCCAGCACCCTGAGCACTGAGCACCAAGCACCCTGAGTAGTGAGCACCCAACGTACTGAGCACCGAGCACCCCGAGCACTGAGCACCCAGCACCCTGAGTACTGAACACCGAGCACCCCGAGCACTGAGCACCCAGCACCCTGAGTACTGAGCTCCGAGCACCCCGAACACTGAGCACCCAGCGCCCCGAGCACTGAGGACCCAGAACCCTGAGCACTGAGCACCCTGCACCCCGAGCACTGAGCACCCAGCACCCCGAGCACTGAGCACCCAGCACCCCGAGAACTGAGCACCCAGCACCCTGAGTACTGAGCACCCAGCACCCAGAGTACTGAGCACCCAGCACCCCGAGCACTGAGCACCCAGCATCCCGAGCACTGAGCACCCAGCACCCTGAGCACTGAGCACCCTGAGTACTGAGCACCCAGCACCCTGAGTACTGATCACCCAGCACCCCGAGCACTGAGTACCCAGCACCCTGAGTACTGAGTACCCAGCACCCTGAGCACTGAGCACCCAGCACACTTAGCACTGAGCACCCAGCACCCTGAGCACTGAGCACCCAGCACCCTGAGTACTGAGCATTGAGCATCCAGCACCCCGAGCACTGAGCACCCAGCACCCTGAGTACTGAGCACTGAGCACCCAGCATCCCGAGCACTGAGCACCCAGAACTCTGAGCATTGAGCACCCAGCACCCGAGTACTGATCACCCAGCACCCTGAGTATTGAGCACCCAGCACCCTGAGTACTGAGCACCCAGCACCCCGAGTACTGAGCACCCAGCACCCTGAGCACTGAGCACCCAGCACCCTGAGCACTGAGCACCCAGTACCCCGAGCACTGCGCACCAAGCACCCTGAGTACTGAGCACCCAGCACCCTGAGCACTGAGCACCCAGCACCCTGAGCACAGAGCACCCAGCACCCTGAGCACTGAGCACACAGCACCCTGAGCACTGAGCACCCAGCACCCCGAGCAGTGAGCACCCAGCACCCTGAGCCTTGAGCACCCTGAGTACTGAGCACTGAGCACCCTGAGTACTGAGCACTGAGCACCCTGAGTACTGAGCACCCAGCACCCTGAGTACTGAGCACCCAGCACCCTGAGCAATGAGCACCCTGAGTACTGAGCACCCAGCACACTGAGCACTGAGCACCGAGCACCCCGAGCACTGAGCACCCAGCACCCGGAGTACTGAGCACCCAGCACCCTGAGTACTAAACACCAAGCACCCTGAGTACTGAGCACCCAGTACCCTGAGCACTGAACAAACAGCACCCTTAGTACTGAGCACCCCGAGCACTGAGCACCCAGCATACTGAGTACTGAGCACCCAGCACCCTGAGTACTGAGCACCCAGCACCCTGAGCACTGAGCACCCAGCACCCCGAGCACTGAGCACCCAGCACCCTGAGCACTGAGCACCCTGAGTAATGAGCACTGAGCACCCTGAGTACTGAGCACTGAGCACCCTGAGTATTGAGCACCCAGCACCCTGAATACTGAGCACCCAGCACCCTGAGCACTGAGCACCGAGCACCCCGAGCAGTGAGCAACCAGCACCCTGAGCCCTGAGCACCCTGAGTACTGAGCACTGAGCACCCTGAGTACTGAGCACTGAGCACCCTGAGTACTGAGCAATGAGCACCCTGAGTACTGAGCACCAATCACCCTGAGCAATGAGCACCCTGAGTACTGAGCACCCAGCACCCTGAGCACTGAGCACCGAGCACCCTGAGCACTGAGCACCCAGCACCCGGAGTACTGAGCACCCAGCACACTGAGTACTAAGCACCAAGCACCCTGAGTACTGAGCACCCAGTACCCTGAGCACTCAACACACAGCATCCTGAGTACTGAGCACCCCGAGCACTGTGCACCCAGCATACTGAGTACTTAGCACCCAGCACCCTGAGTACTGAGCACCCAGCACCCCGAGCACTGAGCACCCAGCATCCCGAGCACTGAGCACCCAGCACCCTGAGCACTGAGCACCCAGAGTACTGAGCACTGAGCACCCTGAGTACTGAGCACTGAGCACCCTGAGTACTGAGCAACCAGCACCCTGAGTACTGAGCACCCAGCACCCCGAGCACTGAGTACCCAGCACCCTGAGCACTGAGTACCCAGCACCCTGAGCACTGAGCACCCAGCACACTGAGCACTGAGCACCCAGCACCCTGAGCACTGAGCACCCAGCACCTTGAGTACTGAGCACTGAGCACCCAGCACCCCGAGCACTGAGCACCCAGCACCCTGAGTACTGAGCACTGAGCTCCCAGCACCCCGAGCACTGAGCATCCTGCACCCTGAGCACTGAGCACCCAGCACCCTGAGCACTGAGCACCCAGCACCCCGAGCACTGAGCACACAGCACCCTGAGCACTGAGCACCAAGCACCCTGAGTACTGAGCACCCAGCACCCCGAGCACTGTGCACCCAGCACCCTGAGCACTGAGCACCGAGCACCCTGAGTACTGAGCACACAGCACCCTGAGCACTGAGCACCCAGCACCCTGAGCACTGAGCACCCAGCACCCTGATTACTGAGCACCCAGCACACTGAGTACAAAGCACCGAGGACCCTGAGCACTGAGCACCCAGCACCCTGAGCACTGAGCATCCAGCACCCTGAGTTCTGAGCACCCAGCACCCCGAGCACTGAGCACACAGCACCCGGAGAACTGAGCACCCAGCACCCTGAGCACTGAGCACCAAGCACCCTGAGCACTGAGCACCCATCACCCTGAGGACTGAGCAACCAGCACCCCGAGCACTGAGCACCCAGCAATCTGAGCACTGAGCACCCTGAGTACTGAGCACTGAGTACCCTGAGTACTGAGCACTGAGCACCCTGAGTACTGAGCACCCAGCACCCTGAGTACTTAGCACCCAGCACCCCGAGCACTGAGTACCCAGCACCCTGAGCACTGAGTACCCAGCACCCTGAGCACTGAGCACCCAGCACCCTGAGCACTGAGCACCCAGCACCCTGAGCACTGAGCACCCAGCACCCTGAGTACTGAGCATTGAGTACCCAGCACCCCGAGCACTGAGCACCCAGCACCCTGAGTACTGAGCACTGAGCACCCAGCACCCCGAGCACTGAGCACCCAGCACTCTGAGCATTGAGCACCCAGCACCCGAGTACTGATCACCCAGCACCCTGAGTACTGAGCACCCAGCACCCTGAGTACTGAGCACGCAGCACCCCGAGTACTGAGCACCCAGCACCCTGAGCACTGAGCACCCAGCACCCTGAGCACTGAGCACCCAGCACCCTGAGCACTGAGCACCCAGTACCCCGAGCACTGCGCACCCAGTACCCTGAGTACTGAGCACCCAGCACCCTGAGCACTGAGCACCCAGCACCCGGAGCACTGAGCACCCAGCACCCTGAGCACTGAGCACCAAGCACCCTGAGTAGTGAGCACCCAACGTACTGAGCACCGAGCACCCCGAGCACTGAGCACCCAGCACCCTGAGTACTGAACACCGAGCACCCCGAGCACTGAGCACCCAGCACCCTGAGTACTGAGCTCCGAGCACCCCGAACACTGAGCACCCAGCGCCCCGAGCACTGAGCACCCAGAACCCTGAGCACTGAGCACCCTGCACCCCGAGCACTGAGCACCCAGCACCCCGAGCACTGAGCACCCAGCACCCCGAGAACTGAGCACCCAGCACCCTGAGCACTGAGCACCCAGCACACTGAGCACTGAGCACCCAGCACCCTGAGCACTGAGCACCCAGCACCCTGAGTACTGAGCATTGAGCATCCAGCACCCCGAGCACTGAGCACCCAGCACCCTGAGTACTGAGCACTGAGCACCCAGCATCCCGAGCACTGAGCACCCAGAACTCTGAGCATTGAGCACCCAGCACCCGAGTACTGATCACCCAGCACCCTGAGTACTGAGCACCCAGCACCCTGAGTACTGAGCACCCAGCACCCCGAGTACTGAGCACCCAGCACCCTGAGCACTGAGCACCCAGCACCCTGAGCACTGAGCACCCAGTACCCCGAGCACTGCGCACCCAGCACCCTGAGTACTGAGCACCCAGCACCCTGAGCACTGAGCACCCAGCACCCTGAGCACAGAGCACCCAGCACCCTGAGCAGTGAGCACACAGCACCCTGAGCACTGAGCACCCAGCACCCCGAGCAGTGAGCACCCAGCACCCTGAGCCTTGAGCACCCTGAGTACTGAGCACTGAGCACCCTGAGTACTGAGCACTGAGCACCCTGAGTACTGAGCACCCAGCACCCTGAGTACTGAGCACCCAGCACCCTGAGTACTGAGCACCCAGCACCCTGAGCAATGAGCACCCTGAGTACTGAGCACCCAGCACACTGAGCACTGAGCACCGAGCACCCCGAGCACTGAGCACCCAGCACCCGGAGTACTGAGCACCCAGCACCCTGAGTACTAAACACCAAGCACCCTGAGTACTGAGCACCCAGTACCCTGAGCACTGAACAAACAGCACCCTTAGTACTGAGCACCCCGAGCACTGAGCACCCAGCATACTGAGTACTGAGCACCCAGCACCCTGAGTACTGAGCACCCAGCACCCTGAGCACTGAGCACCCAGCACCCCGAGCACTGAGCACCCAGCACCCTGAGCACTGAGCACCCTGAGTAATGAGCACTGAGCACCCTGAGAACTGAGCACTGAGCACCCTGAGTATTGAGCACCCAGCACCCTGAATACTGAGCACCCAGCACCCTGAGCACTGAGCACCGAGCACCCCGAGCAGTGAGCAACCAGCACCCTGAGCCCTGAGCACCCTGAGTACTGAGCACTGAGCACCCTGAGTACTGAGCACTGAGCACCCTGAGTACTGAGCAATGAGCACCCTGAGTACTGAGCACCAATCACCCTGAGCAATGAGCACCCTGAGTACTGAGCACCCAGCACCCTGAGCACTGAGCACCGAGCACCCTGAGCACTGAGCACCCAGCACCCGGAGTACTGAGCACCCAGCACACTGAGTACTAAGCACCAAGCACCCTGAGTACTGAGCACCCAGTACCCTGAGCACTCAACACACAGCATCCTGAGTACTGAGCACCCCGAGCACTGTGCACCCAGCATACTGAGTACTGAGCACCCAGCACCCTGAGTACTGAGCACCCAGCACCCCGAGCACTGAGCACCCAGCATCCCGAGCACTGAGCACCCAGCACCCTGAGCACTGAGCACCCAGAGTACTGAGCACTGAGCACCCTGAGTACTGAGCACTGAGCACCCTGAGTACTGAGCAACCAGCACCCTGAGTACTGAGCACCCAGCACCCCGAGCACTGAGTACCCAGCACCCTGAGCACTGAGTACCCAGCACCCTGAGCACTGAGCACCCAGCACACTGAGCACTGAGCACCCAGCACCCTGAGCACTGAGCACCCAGCACCTTGAGTACTGAGCACTGAGCACCCAGCACCCCGAGCACTGAGCACCCAGCACCCGGAGTACTGAGCACCCTGAGTACTGAGCACCCCGAGCACTGAGCACCCTGCACCCTGAGCACTGAGCACCCAGCACCCTGAGCACTGAGCACCCAGCACCCCGAGCACTGAGCAGACAGCACCCTCAGCACTGAGCACCAAGCACCCTGAGTACTGAGCACCCAGCACCCCGAGCACTGTGCACCCAGCACCCTGAGCACTGAGCACCGAGCACCCTGAGTACTGAGCACACAGCACCCTGAGCACTGAGCACCCAGCACCCTAAGCCCTGAGCACCCAGCACCCTGATTACTGAGCACCCAGCACACTGAGTACAAAGCACCGAGCACCCTGAGCACTGAGCACCCAGCACCCTGAGCACTGAGCACCCAGCACCCTGAGTTCTGAGCACCCAGCACCCCGAGCACTGAGCACACAGCACCCGGAGAACTGAGCACACAGCACCCTGAGCACTGAGCACCAAGCACCCTGAGCACTGAGCACCCATCACCCTGAGGACTGAGCAACCAGCACCCCGAGCACTGAGCACCCAGCAATCTGAGCACTGAGCACCCTGAGTACTGAGCACTGAGCACCCTGAGTACTGAGCACTGAGCACCCTGAGTACTGAGCACACAGCACCCTGAGTACTTAGCACCCAGCACCCCGAGCACTGAGTACCCAGCACCCTGAGCACTGAGTACCCAGCACCCTGAGCACTGAGCACCCAGCACCCTGAGCACTGAGCACCCAGCACCCTGAGCACTGAGCACCCAGCACCCTGAGTACTGAGCATTGAGTACCCAGCACCCCGAGCACTGAGCACCCAGCACCCTGAGTACTGAGCACTGAGCACCCAGCACCCCGAGCACTGAGCACCCAGCACTCTGAGCATTGAGCACCCAGCACCCGAGTACTGATCACCCAGCACCCTGAGTACTGAGCACCCAGCACCCTGAGTACTGAGCACGCAGCACCCCGAGTACTGAGCACCCAGCACCCTGAGCACTGAGCACCCAGCACCCTGAGCACTGAGCACCCAGCACCCTGAGCACTGAGCACCCAGTACCCCGAGCACTGCGCACCCAGTACCCTGAGTACTGAGCACCCAGCACCCTGAGCACTGAGCACCCAGCACCCGGAGCACTGAGCACCCAGCACCCTGAGCACTGAGCACCAAGCACCCTGATTAGTGAGCACCCAACGTACTGAGCACCGAGCACCCCGAGCACTGAGCACCCAGCACCCTGAGTACTGAACACCGAGCACCCCGAGCACTGAGCACCCAGCACCCTGAGTACTGAGCTCCGAGCACCCCGAACACTGAGCACCCAGCGCCCCGAGCACTGAGCACCCAGAACCCTGAGCACTGAGCACCCTGCACCCCGAGCACTGAGCACCCAGCACCCCGAGCACTGAGCACCCAGCACCCCGAGAACTGAGCACCCAGCACCCTGTGCACTGAGCACCCAGCACCCTGAGTACTGAGCACCCAACACCCCAAGCACTGAGCACCCTGAGTACTGAGCACCCAGCACCCCAAGCACTGAGCACCCTGAGTACTGAGCACCCAGCACCCTGAGTAATGTGCACCCAGCACCCCGAGCACTGAGCACCCAGCACCCTGAGTACTGAGCACCGAGCACCCTGAGTACTGAGCAGCCAGCACCCTGAGTACTGAGCACCCAGCGTACTGAGCACCGAGCACCCAGCACCCTGAGAACTGAGCACATAGCACCCTGAGCACTGAGCACCCAGCACCCCGAGCACTGAGCACACAGCACCCCGAGCACTGAGCACCCTGCACCCCGAGCACTGAGCACCCAGCACCCCGAGCACCGAGCACCCTGAGTACTAAGCAACGAACACCCTGAGCACTGAGCACCCAGCACCCTGAGCACTGAGCACCCAGCACCCTGAGTACTGAGCACTCAGCACCCCAAGCACTGAGCACCCAGCACCCTGAGTACTGAGCACCCAGCACCCTGAGCACTGATCACCGAGCACCCTGAGCACTGAGCACCCAGCACCCTGAGTACTGAGCACCCAGCACCCTGAGCACTGAGCACCCACCACCCTGAGCAATGAGCGCCCTGAGTACTGAGCACCCTGAGTACTGAGCACTGAGCACCCTGAGTACTGAGCACTGAGCACACTGAGTACTGAGCACCCAGCAACCTGAGTACTGAGCACCCAGCACCCCGAGCACTGAGTACCCAGCACCCTGAGCACTGAGCACCCAGCACCCTGAGCACTGAGCACCCAGCACCCTGAGCACTGAGCACCCAGCACCCTGAGCACTGAGCACCCAGCACCCTGAGTACTGAGCACTGAGCACCCAGCACACCGAGCACTGAGCACCCAGCACCCTGAGTACTGAGCACTGAGCACCCAGCACCCCGAGCACTGAGCACCCAGCACTCTGAGCATTGAGCACCCAGCACCCGAGTACTGATCACCCAGCACCCTGAGTACTGAGCACCCAGCACCCGGAGTACTGAGCACCCAGCACCCCGAGTACTGAGCACCCATCACCCTGAGCACTGAGCACCCAGTACCCCGAGCACTGCGCACCCCGCACCCTGAGTACTGAGCACAAAGCACCCTGAGCACTGAGCACCCAGCACCCTGAGTACTGAGCACTGAGCACCCAGCACCCCGAGCACTGAGCACCCAGCACCCTGAGCACTGAGCACCCAGCACCCGGAGCACTGAGCACCCAGCACCCTGAGTACTGAGCACTGAGCACCCAGCACCCCGAGCACTGAGCACCCAGCACCCTGAGTACTGAGCACTGAGCACCCTGAGTACTGAGCACTGAGCACCCTGCACCCTGAGCACTGAGCACCCAGCACTCTGAGTACTGAGCACTGAGCACCCAGCACCCCGAGCACTGAGCACCCAGCACCCTGAGTACTGAGCACTGAGCACCCAGCACCCCGAGCACTGAGCACCCAGCACCCTGAGTACTGAGCACCCAGCACCCCGAGCACTGAGCACCCAGCACAATGAGTAATGAGCACCCAGCACCCCCAGCACTGAGCACCCAGCACAATGAGTAATGAGCACCCAGCACCCCCAGCACTGAGCACCCAGCACCCCGAGAATGAGCACCCAGCACATCGTGTACTGAGCACCCAGCACCCCGAGCACTGAGCACCCAGCACCCTGAGTACTGAGCACTGAGCACCCAGCACCCCGAGCACTGAGCACCCAGAACCCTGAGCACTGAGCACCCAGCACCGAGTACTGAGCACCCAGCACCCTGAGTACTGAGCACCCAGCTCCCTGAGTACTGAGCACCCAGCACCCCGAGTACTGAGCACCCAGCACCCTGAGTACTGAGCACCCAGCACAGTGAGCACTGAGCACCCAGCACCCCGAGCACTGAGGAACCAGCACCCTGAGCACTGAGCACCCAGCACCCTGAGTACTGAGCACCCAGCACCCTGAGTACTGAGCACCCAGCACCCTGAGTACTGAGCACCCAGCACACTGAGTACTGAGCACCCAGCACCCTGAGCACTGATCACCCAGCACCCTGAGTACTGAGCACCGAGTACCCTGAGTACTGAGCACCCAGCACCCCGAGCACTGAGCACCCAGCAACCTGAGTACTGAGCAATGAGCACCCAGCACCCCGAGCACTGAGCACCCAGCACCCTGTGTACTGAGCACTGAGTACCCAGTACCCCGAGCACTGAGACCCAGCACCCTGAGCACTGAGCTCCCAGCACCCTGAGTACTGAGCACCCAGCACCCCGAGCATTGTGCACCCAGCACCCTGAGCACTGAGCACCGAGCACCCTGAGTACTGAGCACCCAGCACCCTGAGCACTGAGCACCCAGCACCCTGAGCACTGAGCACCCAGCACCCTGAGTACTGAGCACCCAGCACCCTGAGTACTAAGCACCGAGCACCCTGAGCACTGAGCACCCAGCACCCTGAGCACTGAGCACCCAGCACCCTGAGTACTGAGCACCCAGCACCCCGAGCACTGAGCAAACAGCACCCGGAGAACTGAGCACCCAGCACCCTGAGCACTGAGCACCGAGCACCCTGAGCACTGAGCACCCATCACCCTGAGGACTGAGCACCCAGCACCCCGAGCACTGAGCACCCAGCAATCTGAGCACTGAGCACCCTGAGTACTGAGCACTGAGCACCCTGAGTACTGAGCACTGAGCAACCTGAGTACTGCGCACCCAGCACCCTGAGTACTGAGCACCCAGCACCCCAGCACTGAGTACCCAGCACCCTGAGCACTGAGCACCCAGCACCCTGAGCACTGAGCACACAGCACCCTGAGCACTGAGCACCCAGCACCCCGAGTACTGAGCATTGAGCACCCAGCACCCCGAGCACTGAGCACCCAGCACCCTGAGTACTGAGCACTGAGCACCCAGCATCCCGAGCACTGAGCACCCAGAACTCTGAGCATTGAGCACCCAGCACCCGAGTACTGATCACCCAGCACCCTGAGTACTGAGCACCCAGCACCCTGAGTACTGAGCACCCAGCACCCCGAGTACTGAGCACCCAGCACCCTGAGCACTGAGCACCCAGCACCCTGAGCACTGAGCACCCAGTACCCCGAGCACTGCGCACCCAGCACCCTGAGTACTGAGCACCCAGCACCCTGAGCACTGAGCACCCAGCACCCTGAGCACTGAGCACCCAGCACCCTGAGCACTGAGCAAACAGCACCCCGAGCACTGAGCACCCCGAGCACTGAGCACCCAGCATACTGAGTACTGAGCACCCAGCACCCTGAGTACTGAGCACCCAGCACCCCGAGCACTGAGCACCCAGCACCCCGAGCACTCAGCACCCAGCACCCTGAGCACTGAGCACCCTGAGTACTGAGCACTGAGTACCCTGAGTACTGAGCACTGAGCACCCTGAGTACTGAGCAACCAGCACCCTGAGTACTGAGCACCCAGCACCCTGAGCACTGAGCACCCAGCACCCTGAGTACTGAACACCGAGCACCCCGAGCACTGAGCACCCAGCACCCTGAGTACTGAGCTCCGAGCACCCCGAACACTGAGCACCCAGCGCCCCGAGCACTGAGCACCCAGAACCCTGAGCACTGAGCACCCTGCACCCCGAGCACTGAGCACCCAGCACCCCGAGCACTGAGCACCCAGCACCCCGAGAACTGAGCTCCCAGCACCCTGAGTACTGAGCACCCAGCACCCTGAGTACTGAGCACCCAGCACCCTGTGCACTGAGCACCCAGCACCCTGAGTACTGAGCACCCAACACCCCAAGAACTGAGCACCCTGAGTACTGAGCACCCAGCACCCCAAGCACTGAGCACCCTGAGTACTGAGCACCCAGCACCCTGAGTAATGTGCACCCAGCACCCCGAGCACTGAGCACCCAGCACCCTGAGTACTGAGCACCGAGCACCCTGAGTACTGAGCAGCCAGCACCCTGAGTACTGAGCACCCAGCGTACTGAGCACCGAGCACCCAGCACCCTGAGAACTGAGCACATAGCACCCTGAGCACTGAGCACCCAGCACCCCGAGCACTGAGCACACAGCACCCCGAGCACTGAGCACCCTGCACCCCGAGCACTGAGCACCCAGCACCCCGAGCACCGAGCACCCTGAGTACTAAGCAACGAACACCCTGAGCACTGAGCACCCAGCACCCTGAGCACTGAGCACCCAGCACCCTGAGTACTGAGCACTCAGCACCCCAAGCACTGAGCACCCAGCACCCTGAGTACTGAGCACCCAGCACCCTGAGCACTGAGCACCGAGCACCCTGAGCACTGAGCAGCCAGCACCCTGAGGACTGAGCACCCAGCACCCTGAGCACTGAGCACCCACCACGCTGAGCAATGAGCGCCCTGAGTACTGAGCACCCTGAGTACTGAGCACTGAGCACCCTGAGTACTGAGCACTGAGCACCCTGAGTACTGAGCACCCAGCAACCTGAGTACTGAGCACCCAGCACCCCGAGCACTGAGTACCCAGCACCCTGAGCACTGAGCACCCAGCACCCTGAGCACTGAGCACCCAGCACCCTGAGCACTGAGCACCCAGCACCCTGAGCACTGAGCACCCAGCACCCTGAGTACTGAGCACTTAGCACCCAGCACCCCGAGCACTGAGCACCCAGCACCCTGAGTACTGAGCACTGAGCACCCAGCACCCCGAGCACTGAGCACCCAGCACTCTGAGCATTGAGCACCCAGCACCCGAGTACTGATCACCGAACACCCTGAGTACTGAGCACCCAGCACCCGGAGTACTGAGCACCCAGCACCCCGAGTACTGAGGACCCAGCACCCTGAGCACTGAGCACCCAGTACCCCGAGCACTGCGCACCCCGCACCCTGAGTACTGAGCACCCAGCACCCTGAGCACTGAGCACCCAGCACCCTGAGTACTGAGCACTGAGCACCCAGCACCCCGAGCACTGAGCACCCAGCACCCTGAGCACTGAGCACCCAGCACCCGGAGCACTGAGCACCCAGCACCCTGAGTACTGAGCACTGAGCACCCAGCACCCCGAGCACTGAGCACCCAGCACCCTGAGTACTGAGCACTGAGCACCCTGAGTACTGAGCACTGAGCACCCAGCACCCTGAGCACTGAGCACCCAGCACTCTGAGTACTGAGCACTGAGCACCCAGCACCCCGAGCACTGAGCACCCAGCACCCTGAGTACTGAGCACTGAGCACCCAGCACCCCGAGCACTGAGCACCCAGCACCCTGAGTACTGAGCACCCAGCACCCCGAGCACTGAGCACCCAGCACAATGAGTAATGAGCACCCAGCACCCCCAGCACTGAGCACCCAGCACAATGAGTAATGAGCACCCAGCACCCCCAGCACTGAGCACCCAGCACCCCGAGTATGAGCACCCAGCAACCCCGTGTACTGAGCACCCAGCACCCCGAGCACTGAGCACCCAGCACCCTGAGTACTGAGCACTGAGCACCCAGCACCCCGAGCACTGAGCACCCAGAACCCTGAGCACTGAGCACCCAGCACCGAGTACTGAGCACCCAGCACCCTGAGTACTGAGCACCCAGCTCCCTGAGTACTGAGCACCCAGCACCCCGAGTACTGAGCACCCAGCACCCTGAGTACTGAGCACCCAGCACAGTGAGCACTGAGCACCCAGCACCCCGAGCACTGAGGAACCAGCACCCTGAGCACTGAGCACCCAGCACCCTGAGTACTGAGCACCCAGCACCCTGAGTACTGAGCACCCAGCACCCTGAGTACTGAGCACCCAGCACACTGAGTACTGAGCACCCAGCACCCTGAGCACTGAGCACCCAGCACCCTGAGTACTGAGCAATGAGCACCCAGCACCCCGAGCACTGAGCACCCAGCACCCTGTGTACTGAGCACTGAGTACCCAGTACCCCGAGCACTGAGACCCAGCACCCTGAGCACTGAGCTCCCAGCACCCTGAGTACTGAGCACCCAGCACCCCGAGCATTGTGCACCCAGCACCCTGAGCACTGAGCACCGAGCACCCTGAGTACTGAGCACCCAGCACCCTGAGCACTGAGCACCCAGCACCCTGAGCACTGAGCACCCAGCACCCTGAGTACTGAGCACCCAGCACCCTGAGTACTAAGCACCGAGCACCCTGAGCACTGAGCACCCAGCACCCTGAGCACTGGGCACCCAGCACCCTGAGTACTGAGCACCCAGCACCCCGAGCACTGAGCAAACAGCACCCGGAGAACTGAGCACCCAGCAACCTGAGCACTGAGCACCGAGCACCCTGAGCACTGAGCACCCATCACCCTGAGGACTGAGCACCCAGCACCCCGAGCACTGAGCACCCAGCAATCTGAGCACTGAGCACCCTGAGTACTGAGCACTGAGCACCCTGAGTACTGAGCACTGAGCAACCTGAGTACTGAGCACCCAGCACCCTGAGTACTGAGCACCCAGCACCCCAGCACTGAGTACCCAGCACCCTGAGCACTGAGTACCGAGCACCCTGAGCACTGAGCACCCAGCACCCTGAGCACTGAGCACCCAGCACCCCGAGCACTGAGCACCCCGAGCACTGAGCACCCAGCATACTGAGTACTGAGCACCCAGCACCCTGAGTACTGAGCACCCAGCACCCCGAGCACTGAGCACCCAGCACCCCGAGCACTGAGCACCCAGCACCCTGAGCACTGAGCACCCTGAGTACTGAGCACTGAGCACCCTGAGTACTGAGCACTGAGCACCCTGAGTACTGAGCAACCAGCACCCTGAGTACTGAGCACCCAGCACCCCGAGCACTGAGCACCCAGCACCCTGAGTACTGAACACCGAGCACCCCGAGCACTGAGCACCCAGCACCCTGAGTACTGAGCTCCGAGCACCCCGAACACTGAGCACCCAGCGCCCCGAGCACTGAGCACCCAGAACCCTGAGCACTGAGTACCCTGCACCCCGAGCACTGAGCACCCAGCACCCCGAGCACTGAGCACCCAGCACCCCGAGAACTGAGCACCCAGCACCCTGAGTACTGAGCACCCAGCACCCTGAGTACTGAGCACCCAGCACCCTGTGCACTGAGCACCCAGCACCCTGAGTACTGAGCACCCAACACCCCAAGCACTGAGCACCCTGAGTACTGAGCACCCAGCACCCCAAGCACTGAGCACCCTGAGTACTGAGCACCCAGCACCCTGAGTAATGTGCACCCAGCACCCCGAGCACTGAGCACCCAGCACCCTGAGTACTGAGCACCGAGCACCCTGAGTACTGAGCAGGCAGCACCCTGAGTACTGAGCACCCAGCGTACTGAGCACCGAGCACCCAGCACCCTGAGAACTGAGCACATAGCACCCTGAGCACTGAGCACCCAGCACCCCGAGCACTGAGCACACAGCACCCCGAGCACTGAGCACCCTGCACCCCGAGCACTGAGCACCCAGCACCCCGAGCACCGAGCACCCTGAGTACTAAGCAACGAACACCCTGAGCACTGAGCACCCAGCACCCTGAGCACTGAGCACCCAGCACCCTGAGTACTGAGCACTCAGCACCCCAAGCACTGAGCACCCAGCACCCTGAGTACTGAGCACCCAGCACCCTGAGCACTGAGCACCGAGCACCCTGAGCACTGAGCAGCCAGCACCCTGAGGACTGAGCACCCAGCACCCTGAGCACTGAGCACCCACCACCCTGAGCAATGAGCGCCCTGAGTACTGAGCACCCTGAGTACTGAGCACTGAGCACCCTGAGTACTGAGCACTGAGCACCCTGAGTACTGAGCACCCAGCAACCTGAGTACTGAGCACCCAGCACCCCGAGCACTGAGTACCCAGCACCCTGAGCACTGAGCACCCAGCACCCTGAGCACTGAGCACCCAGCACCCTGAGCACTGAGCACCCAGCACCCTGAGCACTGAGCACCCAGCACCCTGAGTACTGAGCACTGAGCACCCAGCACCCCGAGCACTGAGCACCCAGCACCCTGAGTACTGAGCACTGAGCACCCAGCACCCCGAGCACTGAGCACCCAGCACTCTGAGCATTGAGCACCCAGCACCCGAGTACTGATCACCGAGCACCCTGAGTACTGAGCACCCAGCACCCGGAGTACTGAGCACCCAGCACCCCGAGTACTGAGGACCCAGCACCCTGAGCACTGAGCACCCAGTACCCCGAGCACTGCGCACCCCGCACCCTGAGTACTGAGCACCCAGCACCCTGAGCACTGAGCACCCAGCACCCTGAGTACTGAGCACTGAGCACCCAGCACCCCGAGCACTGAGCACCCAGCACCCTGAGCACTGAGCACCCAGCACCCGGAGCACTGAGCACCCAGCACCCTGAGTACTGAGCACTGAGCACCCAGCACCCCGAGCACTGAGCACCCAGCACCCTGAGTACTGAGCACTGAGCACCCTGAGTACTGAGCACTGAGCACCCAGCACCCTGAGCACTGAGCACCCAGCACTCTGAGTACTGAGCACTGAGCACCCAGCACCCCGAGCACTGAGCACCCAGCACCCTGAGTACTGAGCACTGAGCACCCAGCACCCCGAGCACTGAGCACCCAGCACCCTGAGTACTGAGCACCCAGCACCCCGAGCACTGAGCACCCAGCACAATGAGTAATGAGCACCCAGCACCCCCAGCACTGAGCACCCAGCACAATGAGTAATGAGCACCCAGCACCCCCAGCACTGAGCACCCAGCACCCCGAGAATGAGCACCCAGCACCCCGTGTACTGAGCACCCAGCACCCCGAGCACTGAGCACCCAGCACCCTGAGTACTGAGCACTGAGCACCCAGCACCCCGAGCACTGAGCACCCAGAACCCTGAGCACTGAGCACCCAGCACCGAGTACTGAGCATCCAGCACCCTGAGTACTGAGCACCCAGCTCCATGAGTACTGAGCACCCAGCACCCCGAGTACTGAGCACCCAGCACCCTGAGTACTGAGCACCAAGCACAGTGAGCACTGAGCACCCAGCACCCCGAGCACTGAGGAACCAGCACCCTGAGCACTGAGCACCCAGCACCCTGAGTTCTGAGCACCCAGCACCCTGAGTACTGAGCACCCAGCACCCTGAGTACTGAGCACCCAGCACACTGAGTACTGAGCACCCAGCACCCTGAGCACTGATCACCCAGCACCCTGAGTACTGAGCACCGAGTACCCTGAGTACTGAGCACCCAGCACCCCGAGCACTGAGCACCCAGCAACCTGAGTACTGAGCAATGAGCACCCAGCACCCCGAGCACTGAGCACCCAGCACCCTGTGTACTGAGCACTGAGTACCCAGTACCCCGAGCACTGAGACCCAGCACCCTGAGCACTGAGCTCCCAGCACCCTGAGTACTGAGCACCCAGCACCCCGAGCATTGTGCACCCAGCACCCTGAGTACTAAGCACCGAGCACCCTGAGCACTGAGCACCCAGCACCCTGAGCACTGAGCACCCAGCACCCTGAGTACTGAGCACCCAGCACCCCGAGCACTGAGCAAACAGCACCCGGAGAACTGAGCACCCAGCACCCTGAGCACTGAGCACCGAGCACCCTGAGCACTGAGCACCCATCACCCTGAGGACTGAGCACCCAGCACCCCGAGCACTGAGCACCCAGCAATCTGAGCACTGAGCACCCTGAGTACTGAGCACTGAGCACCCTGAGTACTGAGCACTGAGCAACCGGAGTACTGAGCACCCAGCACCCTGAGTACTGAGCACCCAGCACCCCAGCACTGAGTACCCAGCACCCTGAGCACTGAGTACCCAGCACCCTGAGCACTGAGCACCCAGCACCCTGAGCACTGAGCACCCAGCACCCTGAGCACTGAGCACCCAGCACCCCGAGTACTGAGCATTGAGCACCCAGCACCCCGAGCACTGAGCACCCAGCACCCTGAGTACTGAGCACTGAGCACCCAGCATCCCGAGCACTGAGCACCCAGAACTCTGAGCATTGAGCACCCAGCACCCGAGTACTGATCACCCAGCACCCTGAGTACTGAGCACCCAGCACCCTGAGTACTGAGCACCCAGCACCCCGAGTACTGAGCACCCAGCACCCTGAGCACTGAGCACCCAGCACCCTGAGCACTGAGCACCCAGTACCCCGAGCACTGCACCCTGAGCACTGAGCACCCAGCACCCTGTGCACTGAGCACTGAGCACCCTGATCACTGAGTACTGAGCACCGAGCACCCTGAGCACTGAGCACCCAGCACCCGAGTACTGAGCACACAGCACCCTGACTACTGAGCACCCAGCACCCTGAGTACTGAGCACCCAGCACCCCTAGTACTGAGCACCCAGCACCCTGAGTACTGAGCACCCAGCACAGTGAGCACTGAGCACCCAGCACCCCGAGCACTGAGGAACCAGCACCCTGAGCACTGAGCACCCAGCACCCTGAGTTCTGAGCACCCAGCACCCTGAGTACTGAGCACCCAGCACCCTGAGTACTGAGCACCCAGCACACTGAGTACTGAGCACCCAGCACCCTGAGCACTGATCACCCAGCACCCTGAGTACTGAGCACCGAGTACCCTGAGTACTGAGCACCCAGCACCCCGAGCACTGAGCACCCAGCAACCTGAGTACTGAGCAATGAGCACCCAGCACCCCGAGCACTGAGCACCCAGCACCCTGTGTACTGAGCACTGAGTACCCAGTACCCCGAGCACTGAGACCCAGCACCCTGAGCACTGAGCTCCCAGCACCCTGAGTACTGAGCACCCAGCACCCCGAGCATTGTGCACCCAGCACCCTGAGTACTAAGCACCGAGCACCCTGAGCACTGAGCACCCAGCACCCTGAGCACTGAGCACCCAGCACCCTGAGTACTGAGCACCCAGCACCCCGAGCACTGAGCAAACAGCACCCGGAGAACTGAGCACCCAGCACCCTGAGCACTGAGCACCGAGCACCCTGAGCACTGAGCACCCATCACCCTGAGGACTGAGAACCCAGCACCCCGAGCACTGAGCACCCAGCAATCTGAGCACTGAGCACCCTGAGTACTGAGCACTGAGCACCCTGAGTACTGAGCACTGAGCAACCGGAGTACTGAGCACCCAGCACCCTGAGTACTGAGCACCCAGCACCCCAGCACTGAGTACCCAGCACCCTGAGCACTGAGTACCCAGCACCCTGAGCACTGAGCACCCAGCACCCTGAGCACTGAGCACCCAGCACCCTGAGCACTGAGCACCCAGCACCCCGAGTACTGAGCATTGAGCACCCAGCACCCCGAGCACTGAGCACCCAGCACCCTGAGTACTGAGCACTGAGCACCCAGCATCCCGAGCACTGAGCACCCAGAACTCTGAGCATTGAGCACCCAGCACCCGAGTACTGATCACCCAGCACCCTGAGTACTGAGCACCCAGCACCCTGAGTACTGAGCACCCAGCACCCCGAGTACTGAGCACCCAGCACCCTGAGCACTGAGCACCCAGCACCCTGAGCACTGAGCACCCAGTACCCCGAGCACTGCACCCTGAGCACTGAGCACCCAGCACCCTGTGCACTGAGCACTGAGCACCCTGATCACTGAGTACTGAGCACCGAGCACCCTGAGCACTGAGCACCCAGCACCCGAGTACTGAGCACACAGCACCCTGACTACTGAGCACCCAGCACCCTGAGTACTGAGCACCCAGCACCCCTAGTACTGAGCACCCAGCACCCTGAGTACTGAGCACCCAGCACACTGAGCACTGAGCACCCAGCACCCCGAGCACTGAGCACCCAGCACTCTGAGTACTGAGCACCCAGCACCCTGAGCACTGAGCACCCAGCACCCTGAGCACTGAGCACCCAGCACCCTGAGCACTGAGCACTGAGCACCCTGATTACTGAGTACTGAGCACCGAGCACCCCGAGAACTGAGCACCCAGCACCCGGAGTACTGAGCACCCAGCACACCAAGCACTGAGCACCCTGAGTACTGAGCACCCAGCACCCCGAGCACTGAGCACCCAGCACCCTGAGCACTGAGCACCCTGAGGACTGAGCACTCAGCAACCTGAGCACTGAGCACTGAGCACCCAGCACCCTGAGCACTGATCACCCAGCACACTGAGCACTGAGCACCCAGCACCCTGAGTACTGAGCACCCAGCACCCTGAGTACTGAGCACTCAGCACCCTGAGTACTGAGCACCGAGCACCCCGAGCACTGAGCACCCAGCACCCTGAGCACTGAGCACCCTGAGGACTGAGCACTCAGCACCCTGAGCACTGAGCACCCAGCAACCTGAGGACTGAGCACCCAGCACCCTGAGCACTGAGCACCCTGAGTACTGAGCACTGAGCACCCTGAGTACTGAGCACTGAGCACCCTGAGTACTGAGCAACCAGCACCCTGAGTACTGAGCACCCAGCACCCTGAGCACTGAGCACCGAGCACCCTGAGTTGTGAGCACCCAACGTACTGAGCACCGAGCACCCCGAGCACTGAGCACCCAGCACCCTGAGTACTGAGCACCCAGCACCCCGAGCACTGAGCACCCAGCACCCTTAGCACTGAGCACCCAGCACCCTGAGCACTGATCACCCAGCACCCTGAGCACTGAGCACCCAGCACCCTGAGTACTGAGCACCCAGCACCCTGAGTACTGAGCACTCAGCACCCTGAGTACTGAGCACCGAGCACCCCGAGCACTGAGCACCCAGCAACCTGAGCACTGAGCACCCTGAGGACTGAGCACCCAGCACCCTGAGCACTGAGCACCCAGCACCCTGAGTACTGAGCACCCAGCACCATGAGTACTGAGCACTCTGAGTACTGAGCACCGATCACCCTGAGCACTGAGCTCCCAGCACCCTGAGTACTGAGCACCCAGCACCCTGAGCAATGAGCACCAAGCACCCTGAGTACTGAGCACCCAGCACCCTGAGCACTGAGCACCCAGCACCCTGAGTACTGAGCACCCAGCACCCCGAACACTGAGCACCCAGCACCCCGAGAATGAGCACCCAGCACCCCGAGCACTGAGCACTGAGCACCCAGCACCCCGAGTACTGAGCAGTGAGCACCCTGAGCACTGAGCACCCAGCACCCCGAGTACTGAGCACTGAGCACCCTGAGTACTGAGCACCCAGCACCCTGAGCACTGAGTACCCAGCATCCTGAGGACTGAGCACCCAGCACCCTGAGCACTGAGCACCCAGCACCCTGAGCACTGAGCACCCAGCACCCTGAGTACTGATCACTGAGCACCCAGCACCCCGAGCACTGAGCACCCAGCACCCTGAGTACTGAGCACTGAGCACCCAGCACCCCGAGCACTGAGCACCCAGCACCCTGAGCACTGAGCACCCAGCACCCCGAGCACTGAGCACCCAGCACCCTGAGCACTGAGCACCCAGCACCCGAGTACTGAGCACCCAGCACCCTGAGTACTGAGCACCCAGCACCCTGAGTACTGAGCACCCAGCACCCCGAGCACTGAGCATCCAGCTCCCCGAGCACTGAGAACCCAGCACCCTGAGCACTGAGCACCCAGCACCCCGAGCACTGAGCACCCAGCACCCTGAGCACTGAGCACCCAGCACCCTGAGCACTGAGCACCCAGCACCCTGAGTAGTGAGCACCCAACGTACTGAGCACCGAGCACCCCGAGCACTGAGCACCCAGCACCCTGAGTACTGAGCACCGAGCACCCTGAGCACTGAGCACCCAGCACCCTGAGCACTGAGCACTGAGCACCCTGATCACTGAGTGATGAGCACCGAGCACCCTGAGCACTGAGCACCCAGCACCTGAGTACTGAGCACACAGCACCCTGACTACTGAGCACCCAGCACCCTGAGTACTGAGCACCCAGCACCCCTAGTACTGAGCACCCAGCACCCTGAGTACTGAGCACCCAGCACCCTGAGCACTGAGCACCCAGCAACCCGAGCACTGAGCACCCAGCACTCTGAGTACTGAGCACCCAGCACCCTGAGCACTGAGCACCCAGCACCCTGAGCACTGAGCACCCAGCACCCTGAGCACTGAGCACTGAGCACCCTGATCACTGAGTACTGAGCACCGAGCACCCCGAGAACTGAGCACCCAGCACCCGGAGTACTGAGCACCCAGCACACCAAGCACTGAGCACCCTGAGTACTGAGCACCCAGCACCCCGAGCACTGAGCACCCTGAGCACTGAGCACCCTGAGGACTGAGCACTCAGCACCCTGAGCACTGAGCACTGAGCACCCAGCACCCTGAGCACTGATCACCCAGCACACTGAGCACTGAGCACCCAGCACCCTGAGTACTGAGCACCCAGCACCCTGAGTACTGAGCACTCAGCACCCTGAGTACTGAGCACCGAGCACCCCGAGCACTGAGCACCCAGCACCCTGAGCACTGAGCACCCTGAGGACTGAGCACCCAGCACCCTGAGCACTGAGCACCCAGCACCCTGAGTACTGAGCACCGATCATCCTGAGCACTGAGCACCCAGAACCCAAAGCACTGAGCACCCAGCACCCTCAGTACTGAGCACCCAGCACCCCGAGCACTGAGCACCCAGCACCCTGAGTACTGAGCACCCTGAGTACTGAGCACCAATCACGCTGAGCACTGAGCTCCCAGCACCCTGAGTACTGAGCACCCAGCACCCTGAGCACTGAGCTCCCAGCGCCCCGAGCACTGAGCACCCAGCACCCCGAGCACTGAGCACTGAGCACCCAGCACCCCGAGTACTGAGCAGTGAGCACCCTGAGCACTGAGCACCCAGCACCCCGAGTACTGAGCACTGAGCACCCTGAGTACTGAGCACCCAGCACCCTGAGCACTGAGTACCCAGCATCCTGAGGACTGAGCACCCAGCACCCTGAGCACTGAGCACCCAGCACCCTGAGCACTGAGCACCCAGCACCCTGAGTACTGATCACTGAGCAACCAGCACCCCGAGCACTGAGCACCCAGCACCCTGAGTACTGAGCACTGAGCACCCAGCACCGCGAGCACTGAGCACCCAGCACCCTGAGCACTGAGCACCCAGCACCCCGAGCACTGAGCACCCAGCACCCTGAGCACTGAGCACCCAGCACCCGAGTACTGAGCACCCAGCACCCTGAGTACTGAGCACCCAGCACCCTGAGTACTGAGCACCCAGCACCCCGAGCACTGAGCATCCAGCTCCCCGAGCACTGAGAACCCAGCACCCTGAGCACTGAGCACCCAGCACCCCGAGCACTGAGCACCCTGCACCCTGAGCACTGAGCACCCAGCACCCTGAGCATTGAGCACCCAGCACCCTGAGTAGTGAGCACCCAACGTACTGAGCACCGAGCACCCCGAGCACTGAGCACCCAGCACCCTGAGTACTGAGCACCGAGCACCCTGAGCACTGAGCAGCCAGCACCCTGAGTACTGAGCTCCGAGCACCCCGAGCACTGAGCACCCAGCGCCCCGAGCACCGAGCACCCTGAGCACTGAGCACCCAGCAACCTGAGTACTGAGCACCCTGCACCCTGATCAATGAGCACCCTGAGTATTGAGCACCCAGCACCTTGAGCAATGAGCACCCAACACCCGGAGTACTGAGCACCCAGCACCCTGAGTACTAAGCACCGAGCACCCTGAGTACTGAGCACCCAGCACCCTGAGCACCGAACACACAGCACCCTGAGTACTGAGCACCTCGAGCACTGAGCACCCAGCACCCTGAGTACTGAGCACCGAGCACCCCGAGCACTGAGCACCCAGCACCCTGAGTACTGAGCACCCAGCACCCTCAGAACTGAGCACCCAGCACCCTGAGCACTGAGCACGCAGCACCCTGAGCACTGAGCATACAGCACCCTGAGCACTGAGCACACAGCACCCTGAGTACTGAGCACTGAGCACCCAGCACCCCGAGCACTGAGCACCCAGCACCCTGAGTACTGAGCACCGAGCACCCCGAGCACTGAGCAACCAGCACCCTGAGTACAGAGCTCCGAGCACCCCGAGCACTGAGCACCCTGAGCACTGAGCACCGAGCACCCTGAGCACTGAGTACCCAGCACCCTGAGCACTGAGCACCCAGCACCCTGAGCACTGAGCACCCAGCACCCTGAGTAATGAGCACTGAGCACCCAGCACCCCGAGCACTGAGCACCCAGCACCCCGAGTACTGAGCACTGAGCACCCTGAGTACTGAGCACCCAGCACCCTGAGCACTGAGTACCCAGCACCCTGAGCACTGAGCACCCAGCACCCTGAGCACTGAGCACCCAGCACCCTGAGCACTGAGCACCCAGCACCCTGAGTACTGAGCACTGAGCACCCAGCACCCCGAGCACTGAGCACCCAGCACCCTGAGTACTGAGCACTGAGCACCCAGCACCCCGAGCACTGAGCACCCAGCACCCTGAGCACTGAGCACCCAGCACCCGAGTACTGAGCACCCAGCACCCCGAGCACTGAGCACCCAGCACCCTGAGCACTGAGCACCCAGCACCCGAGTACTGAGCACACAGCACCCTGAGTACTGAGCACCCAGCACCCTGAGTACTGAGCACCCAGCACCCCGAGTACTGAGCACACTGCACCCTGAGTACTGAGCACCCAGCACCCTGAGCACTGAGCATCCAACACCCCGAGCACTGAGCACCCAGCACCCTGAGTACTGAGCACCCAGCAACCTGAGCACTGAGCACCCAGCACCCTGAGCACTGAGCACCCAGCACCCTGAGCACTGAGCACTGAGCACCCTGATCACTGAGTACTGAGCACCGAGCACCCTGAGCACTGAGCACCCAGCACCCGAGTACTGAGCACACAGCACCCTGAGTACTGAGCACCCAGCACCCTGAGTACTGAGCACCCAGCACCCCGAGTACTGAGCACCCAGCACCCTGAGTACTGAGCACCCAGAAACCTGAGCACTGAGCACCCAGCACCCCGAGCACTGAGCACCCAGCACTCTGAGTACTGAGCAAACAGCACCCTGAGCACTGAGCACACAGCACCCTGAGCACTGAGCACCCAACACCCTGAGTACTGAGCACTGAGCACCCAGCACCCCGAGCACTGAGCACCCAGCACCCTGAGTACTGAGCACCGAGCACCCCGAGCACTGAGCACCCAGCACCCTCAGTACTGAGCTCCGAGCACCCCGAGCACTGAGCACCCTGAGCACTGAGCACCGAGCACCCTGAGCACTGAGCACCAGCACCCTGAGCACTGAGCACCCAGCACCCTGAGTATTGAGCACTGAGCACCCAGCACGGCGAGCACTGAGCACCCAGCACCCTGAGTACTCAGCACTGAGCACCCTGAGTACTGAGCACCCAGCACCCTGAGCACTGAGCACCGAGCACCCCGAGCACTGAGCACCCAGCACCCTGAGCACTGAGCACCCTGAGGACTGAGCACTCAGCACCCTGAGCACTGAGCACCCAGCAACCTGAGCACTGAGCACCCAGCACCCTGAGCACTGAGCACCCAGCAGCCTGAGCACTGAGCACTGAGCACCCTGATCACTGAGTACTGAGCACCGAGCACCCTGAGCACTGAGCACCCAGCACCCGAGTACTGAGCACACAGCACCCTGAGTACTGAGCACCCAGCACCTGAGTACTGAGCACCCAGCACCCTGAGTACTGAGCACCCAGCACCCTGAGTACTGAGCACCCAGCACCCCGAGCACTGAGCATCCAGCTCCCCGAGCACTGAGAACCCAGCACCCTGAGCACTGAGCACCCAGCACCCCGAGCACTGAGCACCCTGCACCCTGAGCACTGAGCACCCAGCACCCTGAGCATTGAGCACCCAGCACCCTGAGTAGTGAGCACCCAACGTACTGAGCACCGAGCACCCCGAGCACTGAGCACCCAGCACCCTGAGTACTGAGCACCGAGCACCCTGAGCACTGAGCAGCCAGCACCCTGAGTACTGAGCTCCGAGCACCCCGAGCACTGAGCACCCAGCGCCCCGAGCACCGAGCACCCTGAGCACTGAGCACCCAGCAACCTGAGTACTGAGCACCCTGCACCCTGATCAATGAGCACCCTGAGTACTGAGCACCCAGCACCTTGAGCATTGAGCACCCAACACCCGGAGTACTGAGCACCCAGCACCCTGAGTACTAAGCACCGAGCACCCTGAGTACTGAGCACCCAGCACCCTGAGCACCGAACACACAGCACCCTGAGTACTGAGCACCTCGAGCACTGAGCACCCAGCACCCTGAGTACTGAGCACCGAGCACCCCGAGCACTGAGCACCCAGCACCCTGAGTACTGAGCACCCAGCACCCTCAGAACTGAGCACCCAGCACCCTGAGCACTGAGCACGCAGCACCCTGAGCACTGAGCATACAGCACCCTGAGCACTGAGCACACAGCACCCTGAGTACTGAGCACTGAGCACCCAGCACCCCGAGCACTGAGCACCCAGCACCCTGAGTACTGAGCACCGAGCACCCCGAGCACTGAGCAACCAGCACCCTGAGTACAGAGCTCCGAGCACCCCGAGCACTGAGCACCCTGAGCACTGAGCACCGAGCACCCTGAGCACTGAGTACCCAGCACCCTGAGCACTGAGCACCCAGCACCCTGAGCACTGAGCACCCAGCACCCTGAGTAATGAGCACTGAGCACCCAGCACCCCGAGCACTGAGCACCCAGCACCCCGAGTACTGAGCACTGAGCACCCTGAGTACTGAGCACCCAGCACCCTGAGCACTGAGTACCCAGCACCCTGAGCACTGAGCACCCAGCACCCTGAGCACTGAGCACCCAGCACCCTGAGCACTGAGCACCCAGCACCCTGAGTACTGAGCACTGAGCACCCAGCACCCCGAGCACTGAGTACCCAGCACCCTGAGTACTGAGCACTGAGCACCCAGCACCCCGAGCACTGAGCACCCAGCACCCTGAGCACTGAGCACCCAGCACCCGAGTACTGAGCACCCAGCACCCCGAGCACTGAGCACCCAGCACCCTGAGCACTGAGCACCCAGCACCCGAGTACTGAGCACACAGCACCCTGAGTACTGAGCACCCAGCACCCTGAGTACTGAGCACCCAGCACCCCGAGTACTGAGCACCCTGCACCCTGAGTACTGAGCACCCAGCACCCTGAGCACTGAGCATCCAACACCCCGAGCACTGAGCACCCAGCACCCTGAGTACTGAGCACCCAGCAACCTGAGCACTGAGCACCCAGCACCCTGAGCACTGAGCACCCAGCACCCTGAGCACTGAGCACTGAGCACCCTGATCACTGAGTACTGAGCACCGAGCACCCTGAGCACGGAGCACCCAGCACCCGAGTACTGAGCACACAGCACCCTGAGTACTGAGCACCCAGCACCCTGAGTACTGAGCACCCAGCACCCCGAGTACTGAGCACCCAGCACCCTGAGTACTGAGCACCCAGAAACCTGAGCACTGAGCACCCAGCACCCCGAGCACTGAGCACCCAGCACTCTGAGTACTGAGCAAACAGCACCCTGAGCACTGAGCACACAGCACCCTGAGCACTGAGCACCCAACACCCTGAGTACTGAGCACTGAGCACCCAGCACCCCGAGCACTGAGCACCCAGCACCCTGAGTACTGAGCACCGAGCACCCCGAGCACTGAGCACCCAGCACCCTCAGTACTGAGCTCCGAGCACCCCGAGCACTGAGCACCCTGAGCACTGAGCACCGAGCACCCTGAGCACTGAGCACCAGCACCCTGAGCACTGAGCACCCAGCACCCTGAGTATTGAGCACTGAGCACCCAGCACGGCGAGCACTGAGCACCCAGCACCCTGAGTACTCAGCACTGAGCACCCTGAGTACTGAGCACCCAGCACCCTGAGCACTGAGCACCGAGCACCCCGAGCACTGAGCACCCAGCACCCTGAGCACTGAGCACCCTGAGGACTGAGCACTCAGCACCCTGAGCACTGAGCACCCAGCAACCTGAGCACTGAGCACCCAGCACCCTGAGCACTGAGCACCCAGCAGCCTGAGCACTGAGCACTGAGCACCCTGATCACTGAGTACTGAGCACCGAGCACCCTGAGCACTGAGCACCCAGCACCCGAGTACTGAGCACACAGCACCCTGAGTACTGAGAACCCAGCACCCTGAGTACTGAGCACCTAGCACCCCTAGTACTGAGCACCCAGCACCCTGAGTACTGAGCAGCCAGCACCCTGAGTACTGAGCAACCAGCACCCTGAGAACTGAGCACCCAGCACCCCGAGCACTGAGCACCCAGCACCCTGAGGACTGAGCACCCAGCACCCTGAGCACTGAGCACCCTGAGTACTGAGCACTGAGCACCCTGAGTACTGAGCACTGAGCACCCTGAGTACTGAGCAACCAGCACCCTGAGTACTGAGCACCCAGCACCCTGAGCACTGAGCACCGAGCACCCTGAGCACTGAGCACCCAGCACCCTGAGCACTGAGCACCCAGCACCCCGAGCACTGAGCACCCAGCACCCTTAGTACTGAGCACCCAGCAACCTGAGCACTGAGCACCCAGCACCCTGAGCACTGAGCACCCAGCACCCTGAGCACTGAGCACTGAGCACCCTGATCACTGAGTACTGAGCACCGAGCACCCTGAGCACTGAGCACCCAGCACCCGAGTACTGAGCACACAGCACCCTGAGTACTGAGCACTGAGCACCCAGCACCCCGAGCACTGAGCACCCAGCACCCTGAGTACTGAGCACTGAGCACCCAGCACCCCGAGCACTGAGCACCCAGCACCCTGAGCACTGAGCACCCAGCACCCGAGTACTGAGCACACAGCACCCTGAGTACTGAGCACCCAGCACCCTGAGTACTGAGCACCCAGCACCCCGAGTACTGAGCACCCTGCACCCTGAGTACTGAGCACCCAGCACCCTGAGCACTGAGCATCCAACACCCCGAGCACTGAGCACCCAGCACCCTGAGTACTGAGCACCCAGCAACCTGAGCACTGAGCACCCAGCACCCTGAGCACTGAGCACCCAGCACCCTGAGCACTGAGCACTGAGCACCCTGATCACTGAGTACTGAGCACCGAGCACCCTGAGCACTGAGCAACCAGCACCCGAGTACTGAGCACACAGCACCCTGAGTACTGAGCACCCAGCACCCTGAGTACTGAGCACCCAGCACCCCGAGTACTGAGCACCCAGCACCCTGAGTACTGAGCACCCAGAAACCTGAGCACTGAGCACCCAGCACCCCGAGCACTGAGCACCCAGCACTCTGAGTACTGAGCAAACAGCACCCTGAGCACTGAGCACACAGCACCCTGAGCACTGAGCACCCAGCACCCTGAGTACTGAGCACTGAGCACCCAGCACCCCGAGCACTGAGCACCCAGCACCCTGAGTACTGAGCACCGAGCACCCCGAGCACTGAGCACCCAGCACCCTCAGTACTGAGCTCCGAGCACCCCGAGCACTGAGCACCCTGAGCACTGAGCACCGAGGACCCTGAGCACTGAGCACCAGCACCCTGAGCACTGAGCACCCAGCACCCTGAGTATTGAGCACTGAGCACCCAGCACGGCGAGCACTGAGCACCCAGCACCCTGAGTACTCAGCACTGAGCACCCTGAGTACTGAGCACCCAGCACCCTGAGCACTGAGCACCGAGCACCCCGAGCACTGAGCACCCAGCACCCTGAGCACTGAGCACCCTGAGGACTGAGCACTCAGCACACTGAGCACTGAGCACCCAGCAACCTGAGCACTGAGCACCCAGCACCCTGAGCACTGAGCACCCAGCAGCCTGAGCACTGAGCACTGAGCACCCTGATCACTGAGTACTGAGCACCGAGCACCCTGAGCACTGAGCACCCAGCACCCGAGTACTGAGCACACAGCACCCTGAGTACTGAGCACCCAGCACCCTGAGTACTGAGCACCCAGCACCCCTAGTACTGAGCACCCAGCACCCTGAGTACTGAGCAGCCAGCACCCTGAGTACTGAGCAACCAGCACCCTGAGAACTGAGCACCCAGCACCCCGAGCACTGAGCACCCAGCACCCTGAGGACTGAGCACCCAGCACCCTGAGCACTGAGCACCCTGAGTACTGAGCACTGAGCACCCTGAGTACTGAGCACTGAGCACCCTGAGTACTGAGCAACCAGCACCCTGAGTACTGAGCACCCAGCACCCTGAGCACTGAGCACCGAGCACCCTGAGCACTGAGCACCCAGCACCCTGAGCACTGAGCACCCAGCACCCCGAGCACTGAGCACCCAGCACCCTTAGTACTGAGCACCCAGCAACCTGAGCACTGAGCACCCAGCACCCTGAGCACAGAGCACCCAGCACCCTGAGCACTGAGCACTGAGCACCCTGATCACTGAGTACTGAGCACCGAGCACCCTGAGCACTGAGCACCCAGCACCCGAGTACTGAGCACACAGCACCCTGAGTACTGAGCACCCAGCACACTGAGTACTGAGCACACAGCACCCCGAGTACTGAGCACCCAGCACCCTGAGTACTGAGCACCCAGCACCCTGAGCACTGAGCACCCTGATCACTGAGTACTGAGCACCGAGCACCCCGAGCACTGAGCACCCAGAACTCTGAGTACTGAGCAAACAGCACCCTGAGCACTGAGCACACAGCACCCTGAGCACTGAGCACCCAGCACCCTGAGTACTGAGCACTGAGCACCCAGCACCCCGAGCACTGAGCACCCAGCACCCTGAGTACTGAGCACCGAGCACCCCGAGCACTGATCACCCAGCACCCTGAGTACTGAGCTCCGAGCACCCCGAGCACTGAGCACCCTGAGCACTGAGCACCGATCACCCTGAGCACTGAGCACCAGCACCCTGAGCACTGAGCACCCAGCACCCTGAGTATTGAGCACTGAGCACCCAGCACGGCGAGCACTGAGCACCCAGCACCCTGAGTACTCAGCACTGAGCACCCTGAGTACTGAGCACCCAGCACCCTGAGCACTGAGTACCCAGCACCCTGAGCACTGAGCACCCAGCACCCTGAGCACTGAGCACCCAGCACCGTGAGCACTGAGCACCCAACACCCTGAGTACTGAGCACTGAGCACCCAGCACCCCGAGCAATGAGCACCCAGCACCCTGAGTACTGAGCACTGAGCACCCAGCACCCCGAGCACTGAGCACCCAGCACATTGAGCACTGAGCACCCAGCACCCGAGTACTGAGCACACAGCACCCTGAGTACTGAGCACCCAGCACCCTGAGTACTGAGCACCCAGCACCCCGAGTACTGTGCACCCAGCACCCTGAGTACTGAGCTCCCAGCACCCTGAGCACTGAACACCCAGCACCCCGAGCACTGAGCACCCAGCACCCTGAGTACTGAGCACCCAGCAACCTGAGCACTGAGCACCCAGCACCCTGAGCACTGAGCACCCAGCAGCCTGAGCACTGAGCACTGAGCACCCTGATCACTGAGTACTGAGCACCGAGCACCCTGAGCACTGAGCACCCAGCACCCGAGTACTGAGCACACAGCACCCTGAGTACTGAGCACCCAGCACCCTGAGTACTGAGCACCCAGCACCCCTAGTACTGAGCACCCAGCACCCTGAGTACTGAGCACCCAGCACCCTGAGCACTGAGCACCCAGCACCCCGAGCACTGAGCACCCAGCACTCTGAGTACTGAGCACCCAGCACCCTGAGCACTGAGCACCCAGCACCCTGAGCACTGAGCACCCAGCACCCTGAGCACTGAGCACTGAGCACCCTGATCACTGAGTACTGAGCACCGAGCACCCCGAGAACTGAGCACCCAGCACCTGGAGTACTGAGCACCCAGCACACCAAGCACTGAGCACCCTGAGTATTGAGCACC
>NW_024543752.1:0-33841 GCF_018167655.1 Microtus oregoni
CAGCACCCTGAGTACTGAGCACCCAGCACCCTGAGTACTGAGCACCCAGCACGCCGAGCACTGAGTACCCAGCACCCTGGAGCACTGAGCACCCAGCACCCTGAGCACTGAGCACCCAGCAACCTTAGCACTGAGCACCCAGCACCCTGAGCACTGAGCACCCAGCACCCTGAGTACTGAGCACTGTGCACCCAGCACCAAGAGCACTGAGCACCCAGCACCCTGAGTACTGAGCACTGAGCACCCAGCACACCGAGCACTGAGCACCCAGCACTCTGAGCACTGAGCACCCAGCACCCGAGCACTGATCACCCAGCACCCTGAGTACTGAGCACCCAGCACCCTGAGTACTGAGCACCCAGCACCCCGAGTACTGAGCACCCAGCACCCTGAGCACTGAGCACCCAGCACCCTGAGCACTGAGCACCCAGCACCCCGAGCACTGCGCACCCAGCACCCTGAGTACTGAGCACCCAGCACCCTGAGCACTGAGCACCCAGCACCCTGAGCACTGAGCACCCAGCACCCTGAGCACTGAGCACCCAGCACCCTGAGTAGTGAGCACCCAACGTACTGAGCACCGAGCACCCCGAGCACTGAGCACCCAGCACCCTGAGTACTCAGCACCCAGCACCCCGAGCACTGAGCACCCAGCACCCTGAGTACTGAGCTCCGAGCACCCCGAGCACTGAGCACCCAGCGCCCCGAGCACTGAGCACCCAGCACCCTGAGTACTGAGCACCCATCACCCTGAGCACTGAGCAACCAGCACCCTGAGCACTGAGCACCCAGCACCCTGAGCACTGAGCACCCAGCACCCTGAGTACTGAGCTCCGAGCACACCGAGCACTGAGCACCCAGCGCCCCGAGCACTGAGCACCCAGCACCCCTGAGTACTGAGCACCCAGCACCCTGAGCACTGAGCAACCAGCACCCTGAGTACTGAGCACCCAGCACCCTGAGTACTGAGCACCCAGCACCCCGAGCACTGAGTACCCAGCACCCTGAGCACTGAGCACCCAGCACCCTGAGCACTGAGCACCCAGCACCCTGAGCACTGAGCACCCAGCACCCTGAGCACTGAGCACCCAGCACCCTGAGTACTGAGCACTGTGCACCCAGCACCAAGAGCACTGAGCACCCAGCACCCTGAGTACTGAGCACTGAGCACCCAGCACCCCGAGCACTGAGCACCCAGCACTCTGAGCACTGAGCACCCAGCACCCGAGTACTGATCACCCAGCACCCTGAGTACTGAGCACCCAGCACCCTGAGTACTGAGCACCCAGCACCCCGAGTACTGAGCACCCAGCACCCTGAGCACTGAGCACCCAGCACCCTGAGCACTGAGCACCCAGCACCCCGAGCACTGCGCACCCAGCACCCTGAGTACTGAGCACCCAGCACCCTGAGCACTGAGCACCCAGCACCCTGAGCACTCAGCACCCAGCACCCTGAGCACTGAGCACCCAGCACCCTGAGTAGTGAGCACCAACGTACTGAGCACCGAGCACCCCGAGCACTGAGCACCCAGCACCCTGAGTACTGAGCACCGAGCACCCCCAGCACTGAGCACCCAGAACACTGAGTACTGAGCTCCGAGCACCCCGAGCACTGAGCACCCAGCGCCCCGAGCACTGAGCACCCAGCACCCTGATCACTGAGCACCCATCACCCTGAGCATTGAGCACCCAGCACACCGAGCACTGCGAACCCAGCACCCTGAGTACTGAGCACCCAGCACCCTGAGCACTGAGCACCCAGCACCCTGAGCACTGAGCACCCAGCACCCTGAGCACTGAGCACCCAGCACCCTGAGTAGTGAGCACCCAACGTACTGAGCACCGAGCACCCCGAGCACTGAGCACCCAGCACCCTGAGTACTCAGCACCCAGCACCCCGAGCACTGAGCACCCAGCACCCTGAGTACTGAGCTCCGAGCACCCCGAGCACTGAGCACCCAGCGCCCCGAGCACTGAGCACCCAGCACCCTGAGTACTGAGCACCCAGCACCCTGAGCACTGAGCAACCAGCACCCTGAGCACTGAGCACCCAGCACCCTGAGCACTGAGCACCCAGCACCCTGAGTACTGAGCTCAGAGCACCCCGAGCACTGAGCACCCAGCGCCCCGAGCACTGAGCACCCAGCACCCTGAGTACTGAGCACCCAGCACCCTGAGCACTGAGCAACCAGCACCCTGAGTACTGAGCACCCAGCACCCTGAGTACTGAGCACCCAGCACGCCGAGCACTGACTACCCAGCACCCTGAGCACTGAGCACCCAGCACCCTGAGCACTGAGCACCCAGCACACTTAGCACTGAGCACCCAGCACCCTGAGCACTGAGCACCCAGCACCCTGAGTACTGAGCACTGTGCACCCAGCACCAAGAGCACTGAGCACCCAGCACCCTGAGTACTGAGCACTGAGCACTCAGCACACCGAGCACTGAGCACCCAGCACTCTGAGCACTGAGCACACAGCACCCGAGCACTGATCACCCAGCACCCTGAGTACTGAGCACCCAGCACCCTGAGTACTGAGCACCCAGCACCCCGAGTACTGAGCACCCAGCACCCTGAGCACTGAGCACCCAGCACCCTGAGCACTGAGCACCCAGCACCCCGAGCACTGCGCACCCAGCACCCTGAGTACTGAGCACCCAGCACCCTGAGCACTGAGCACCCAGCACCCTGAGCACTGAGCACCCAGCACCCTGAGCACTGAGCACCCAGCACCCTGAGTAGTGAGCACCCAACGTACTGAGCACCGAGCACCCCGAGCACTGAGCACCCAGCACCCTGAGTACTCAGCACCCAGCACCCCGAGCACTGAGCACCCAGCACCCTGAGTACTGAGCTCCGAGCACCCCGAGCACTGAGCACCCAGCGCCCCGAGCACTGAGCACCCAGCACCCTGAGTACTGAGCACCCATCACCCTGAGCACTGAGCAACCAGCACCCTGAGCACTGAGCACCCAGCACCCTGAGCACTGAGCACGCAGCACCCTGAGTACTGAGCTCCGAGCACCCCGAGCACTGAGCACCCCAGCGCCCCGAGCACTGAGCACCCAGCACCCTGAGTACTGAGCACCCAGCACCCTGAGCAATGAGCAACCAGCACCCTGAGTACTGAGCACCCAGCACCCTGAGTACTGAGCACCCAGCACCCCGAGCACTGAGTACCCAGCACCCTGAGCACTGAGCACCCAGCACCCTGAGCACTGAGCACCAGCACCCTGAGCACTGAGCACCCAGCACCCTGAGCACTGAGCACCAAGCACCCTGAGTACTGAGCACTGTGCACCCAGCACCAAGAGCACTGAGCACCCAGCACCCTGAGTACTGAGCACTGAGCACCCTGCACCCCGAGCACTGAGCACCCAGCACTCTGAGCACTGAGCACCCAGCACCCGAGTACTGATCACCCAGCACCTGAGTACTGAGCACCCAGCACCCTGAGTACTGAGCACCCAGCACCCCGAGTACTGAGCACCCAGCACCCTGAGCACTGAGCACCCAGCACCCTGAGCACTGAGCACCCAGCACCCCGAGCACTGCGCACCCAGCACCCTGAGTACTGAGCACCCAGCACCCTGAGCACTGAGCACCCAGCACCCTGAGCACTCAGCACCCAGCACCCTGAGCACTGAGCACCCAGCACCGTGAGTAGTGAGCACCCAACGTACTGAGCACCGAGCACCCCGAGCACTGAGCACCCAGCACCCTGAGTACTGAGCACCAAGCACCCCCAGCACTGAGCACCCAGAACACTGAGTACTGAGCTCCGAGCACCCCGAGCACTGAGCACCCAGCGCCCCGAGCACTGAGCACCCAGCACCCTGAGCACTGAGCACCCATCACCCTGAGCATTGAGCACCCAGCACACCGAGCACTGCGAACCCAGCACCCTGAGTACTGAGCACCCAGCACCCTGAGCACTGAGCACCCAGCACCCTGAGCACTGAGCACCCAGCACCCTGAGCACTGAGCACCCAGCACCCTGAGTAGTGAGCACCCAACGTACTGAGCACCGAGCACCCCGAGCACTGAGCACCCAGCACCCTGAGTACTCAGCACCCAGCACCCCGAGCACTGAGCACCCAGCACCCTGAGTACTGAGCTCCGAGCACCCCGAGCACTGAGCACCCAGCGCCCCAAGCACTGAGCACCCAGCACCCTGAGTACTGAGCACCCAGCACCCTGAGCACTGAGCAACCAGCACCCTGAGCACTGAGCACCCAGCACCCTGAGCACTGAGCACCCAGCACCCTGAGTACTGAGCTCCGAGCACCCCGAGCACTGAGCACCCAGCGCCCCGAGCACTGAGCACCCAGCACCCTGAGTACTGAGCACCCAGCACCCTGAGCACTGAGCAACCAGCACCCTGAGTACTGAGCACCCAGCACCCTGAGTACTGAGCACCCAGCACGCCGAGCACTGAGTACCCAGCACCCTGAGCACTGAGCACCCAGCACCCTGAGCACTGAGCACCCAGCACCCTTAGCACTGAGCACCCAGCACCCTGAGCACTGATCACCCAGCACCCTGAGTACTGAGCACTGTGCACCCAGCACCAAGAGCACTGAGCACCCAGCACCCTGAGTACTGAGCACTGAGCACCCAGCACACCGAGCACTGAGCACCCAGCACTCTGAGCACTGAGCACCCAGCACCCGAGCACTGATCACCCAGCACCCTGAGTACTGAGCACCCAGCACCCTGAGTACTGAGCACCCAGCACCCCGAGTACTGAGCACCCAGCACCCTGAGCACTGAGCACCCAGCACCCTGAGCACTGAGCACCCAGCACCATGAGCACTGCGCACCCAGCACCCTGAGTACTGAGCACCCAGCACCCTGAGCACTGAGCACCCAGCACCCTGAGCACTGAGCACCCAGCACCCTGAGCACTGAGCACCCAGCACCCTGAGTAGTGAGCACCCAACGTACTGAGCACCGAGCACCCCGAGCACTGAGCACCCAGCACCCTGAGTACTGAGCACCGAGCACCCCCAGCACTGAGCACCCAGCACACTGAGTACTGAGCTCCGAGCACCCCGAGCACTGAGCACCCAGCGCCCCGAGCACTGAGCACCCAGCACCCTGAGCACTGAGCACCCAGCACCCTGAGCACTGAGCACCCAGCACACCGAGCACTGCGCACCCAGCACCCTGAGTACTGAGCACCCAGCACCCTGAGCACTGAGCACCCAGCACCCTGAGCACTGAGCACCCAGCACCCTGAGCACTGAGCACCCAGCACCCTGAGTAGTGAGCACCCAACGTACTGAGCACCGAGCACCCCGATCACTGAGCACCCAGCACCCTGAGTACTCAGCACCCAGCACCCCGAGCACTGAGCACTGAGCACCCTGAGTACTGAGCTCCGAGCACCCCGAGCACTGAGCACCCAGCGCCCCGAGCACTGAGCACCCAGCACCCTGAGTACTGAGCACCCAGCACCCTGAGCACTGAGCAACCAGCACCCTGAGCACTGAGCACCCAGCACCCTGAGTACTGAGCACCGAGCACCCTGAGCACTGAGCACCGAGCACCCAGAGCACTCAGCACCCAGCACCCTGAGGACTGAGCACCCAGCACCCCGAGCACTGAGCACCCAGCACCCTGAGCACTGAGCACCCTGAGTACTGAGCACAGAGCACCCTGAGTACTGAGCACTGAGCACCCTGAGTACTGAGCACCCAGCACCCCGAGTACTGAGCACCCAGCACCCCGAGCACTGAGTACCCAGCACCCTGAGCACTGAGCACCCAGCACCCTGAGCACTGAGCACCCAGCACCCTGAGCACTGAGCACCCAACACCTTGAGCACTGAGCACCCAGCACCCTGAGTACTGAGCACTGTGCACCCAGCACCAAGAGCACTGAGCACCCAGCACCCTGAGTACTGAGCACTGAGCACCCAGCACCCCGAGCACTGAGCACCCAGCACCCTGAGAACTGAGCACCCAGCACCCTGAGCAATGATCACCCTGAGTACTGAGCACCCAGCACCTTGAGCACTGTGCACAGAGCACCCCGAGCACTGAGCACCCAGCACCCGGAGTACTGAGCACCGAGCACCCTGAGTACTAAGCACCGAGCACCCTGAGTACTGATTACCCAGCACCCTGAGCACTGAACACACAGCACCCTGAGTTCTGAGCACCCCGAGCACTGAGCACTCAGCACCCTGAGTACTGAGCACCGAGCACCCCGAGCACTGAGCACCCAGCACCCCGAGCACTGAGCACCCAGCACCCTGAGAACTGAGCACCCAGCACCCTGAGTACTGAGCACCCAGCACCCTGAGTACTGAGCACCCAGCACCCTGAGCACTGGACACCCAGCACCCTGAGCACTGAGCACCCAGAACCCTGAGTACTGAGCACCCAGCACCCCGAGTACTAAGCACCGAGCACCCTGAGCACTGAGCACCCAGCACCCTGAGCACTGAGCACCCAGCACCCTGAGTACTGAGCACCCAGCACCCCGAGCACTGAGCACCCAGCACCCTGAGTACTGAGCACCCAGCACCCTGAGCACTGAGCACCGAGCACCCTGAGCACTGAGCACCCAGCACCCTGAGCACTGAGCACCCAGCACCCTGAGCACTGAGCACCCAGCACCCTGAGCACTGAGCACCCAGCACCCTGAGTACTGAGCACTGAGCACCCAGCACCCCGAGCACTGAGCCCCCAGCACCCTGAGTACTGAGCACTGAGCACCCAGCACCCCAAGCACTTAGCACCCAGCACCCTGAGCACTGAGCACCCAGCACCCGAGTACTGAGCACCCAGCACCCGGAGTACTGAGCACCCAGCTCCCTGAGTACTGAGCACCCAGCACCCTGAGGACTGAGCACCGAGCACCCCGAGTACTGAGCACCCAGCAGCCTGATCACTGAGCACCCTTAGTACTGAGCACTGAGCACCCTGAGTACTGAGCACTGAGCACCCTGAGTACTGGGCACGAAGCACCCTGAGAACTGAGCACCCAGCACCCTGAGCAATGATCACCCTGAGTACTGAGCACCCAGCACCTTGAGCACTGAGCACAGAGCACCCCGAGCACTGAGCACCCAGCACCCGGAGTACTGAGCACCCAGCACCCTGAGCACTGATCACCCAGCACCCTGAGTACTGAGCACTGTGCACCCAGCACCAAGAGCACTGAGCACCCAGCACCCTGAGTACTGAGCACTGAGCACCCAGCACACCGAGCACTGAGCACCCAGCACTCTGAACACTGAGCACCCAGCACCCGAGCACTGATCACCCAGCACCCTGAGTACTGAGCACCCAGCACCCTGAGTACTGAGCACCCAGCACCCCGAGTACTGAGCACCCAGCACCCTGAGCACTGAGCACCCAGCACCCTGAGCACTGAGCAAACAGCACCCCGAGCACTGCGCACCCAGCACCCTGAGTACTGAGCACCCAGCACCCTGAGCACTGAGCACCCAGCACCCTGAGCACTGAGCACCCAGCACCCTGAGCACTGAGCACCCAGCACCCTGAGTAGTGAGCACCCAACGTACTGAGCACCAAGCACCCCGAGCACTGAGCACCCAGCACCCTGAGTACTGAGCACCGAGCACCCCCAGCACTGAGCACCCAGCACACTGAGTACTGAGCTCCGAGCACCCCGAGCACTGAGCACCCAGCGCCCCGAGCACTGAGCACCCAGCACCCTGAGCACTGAGCAACCAGCACCCTGAGCACTGAGCACCCAGCACACCGAGCACTGCGCACCCAGCACCCTGAGTACTGAGCACCCAGCACCCTGAGCACTGAGCACCCAGCACCCTGAGCACTGAGCACCCAGCACCCTGAGCACTGAGCACCCAGCACCCTGAGTAGTGAGCACCCAACGTACTGAGCACCGAGCACCCCGATCACTGAGCACCCAGCACCCTGAGTACTCAGCACCCAGCACCCCGAGCACTGAGCACTGAGCACCCTGAGTACTGAGCTCCGAGCACCCCGAGCACTGAGCACCCAGCGCCCCGAGCACTGAGCACCCAGCACCCTGAGTACTGAGCACCCAGCACCCTGAGCACTGAGCAACCAGCACCCTGAGCACTGAGCACCCAGCACCCTGAGCACTGAGCACCCAGCACCATGAGCACTGCGCACCCAGCACCCTGAGTACTGAGCACCGAGCACCCTGAGCACTGAGCACCGAGCACCCAGAGCACTCAGCACCCAGCACCCTGAGGACTGAGCACCCAGCACCCCGAGCACTGAGCACCCAGCACCCTGAGCACTGAGCACCCTGAGTACTGAGCACAGAGCACCCTGAGTACTGAGCACTGAGCACCCTGAGTACTGAGCACCCAGCACCCCGAGTACTGAGCACCCAGCACCCCGAGCACTGAGTACCCAGCACCCTGAGCACTGAGCACCCAGCACCCTGAGCACTGAGCACCCAGCACCCTGAGCACTGAGCACCCAACACCTTGAGCACTGAGCACCCAGCACCCTGAGTACTGAGCACTGTGCACCCAGCACCAAGAGCACTGAGCACCCAGCACCCTGAGTACTGAGCACTGAGCACCCAGCACCCCGAGCACTGAGCACCCAGCACCCTGAGAACTGAGCACCCAGCACCCTGAGCAATGATCACCCTGAGTACTGAGCACCCAGCACCTTGAGCACTGTGCACAGAGCACCCCGAGCACTGAGCACCCAGCACCCGGAGTACTGAGCACCGAGCACCCTGAGTACTAAGCACCGAGCACCCTGAGTACTGATTACCCAGCACCCTGAGCACTGAACACACAGCACCCTGAGTTCTGAGCACCCCGAGCACTGAGCACTCAGCACCCTCAGTACTGAGCACCGAGCACCCCGAGCACTGAGCACCCAGCACCCCGAGCACTGAGCACCCAGCACCCTGAGAACTGAGCACCCAGCACCCTGAGTACTGAGCACCCAGCACCCTGAGTACTGAGCACCCAGCACCCTGAGCACTGGACACCCAGCACCCTGAGCACTGAGCACCCAGAACCCTGAGTACTGAGCACCCAGCACCCCGAGTACTAAGCACCGAGCACCCTGAGCACTGAGCACCCAGCACCCTGAGCACTGAGCACCCAGCACCCTGAGTACTGAGCACCCAGCACCCCGAGCACTGAGCACCCAGCACCCTGAGTACTGAGCACCCAGCACCCTGAGCACTGAGCACCGAGCACCCTGAGCACTGAGCACCCAGCACCCTGAGCACTGAGCACCCAGCACCCTGAGCACTGAGCACCCAGCACCCTGAGCACTGAGCACCCAGCACCCTGAGTACTGAGCACTGAGCACCCAGCACCCCGAGCACTGAGCCCCCAGCACCCTGAGTACTGAGCACTGAGCACCCAGCACCCCAAGCACTTAGCACCCAGCACCCTGAGCACTGAGCACCCAGCACCCGAGTACTGAGCACCCAGCACCCGGAGTACTGAGCACCCAGCTCCCTGAGTACTGAGCACCCAGCACCCTGAGGACTGAGCACCGAGCACCCCGAGTACTGAGCACCCAGCAGCCTGATCACTGAGCACCCTTAGTACTGAGCACTGAGCACCCTGAGTACTGAGCACTGAGCATCCTGAGTACTGGGCACGAAGCACCCTGAGAACTGAGCACCCAGCACCCTGAGCAATGATCACCCTGAGTACTGAGCACCCAGCACCTTGAGCACTGAGCACAGAGCACCCCGAGCACTGAGCACCCAGCACCCGGAGTACTGAGCTCCCAGCACCCTGAGTACTAAGCACCGTGCACCCTGAGAACTGAGTACCCAGCACCCTGAGCACTGAACACACAGCAAACTGAGTACTGAGCACCCCGAGCACTGAGCACCCAGCACCCTGAGTACTGAGCACCGAGCACACCGAGCACTGAGCACCCAGCACCCCGAGCACTGAGCACCAAGCACCCTGAGAACTGAGCACTGAGCACCCTGAGTACTGAGCACCCAGCACCCTGAGTACTGAGCACCCAGCACCCCGAGCACTGAGTACCCAGCACCCTGAGCACTGAGCACCCAGCACCCTGAGCACTGAGCACCCAGCACCCTGAGCACTGAGCACAAAGCACCCTGAGAACTGAGCACCCAGCACCCTGAGTACTGAGCACTGTGCACCCAGCACCCAGAGCACTGAGCACCCAGCACCCTGAGTACTGAGCACTGAGCACCCAGCACCCCGAGCACTGCGCACCCAGCACCCTGAGTACTGAGCACCCAGCACCCTGAGCACTGAGCACCCAGCACCCTGAGCACTGAGCACCCAGCACCCTGAGCACTGAGCACCCAGCACCCTGAGTAGTGAGCACCCAACGTACTGAGCACCGAGCACCCCGAGCACTGAGCACCCAGCACCCTGAGTACTCAGCACACAGCACCCCGAGGACTGAGCACCCAGCACCCTGAGTACTGAGCTCCGAGCACCCCGAGCACTGAGCACCCAGCGCCCCGAGCACTGAGCACCCAGAAACCTGAGCACTGAGCACCCAGCACCCTGAGCACTGAGCACCCAGCACCCCGAGCACTGAGCACCCAGCACCCCGAGCACTGAGCACCTAGCACCCTGAGTAATGAGCACCCAGCACCCCGAGCACTGAGCACCCAGCACCCTGAGTACTGAGCTCCGAGCACCCCGAGCACTGAGCAACCAGCACCCTGAGTACTGAGCACCCAGCACCCTGAGTACTGAGCACCCAGCACCCCGAGCACTGAGTACCCAGCACCCTGAGCACTGAGCACCCAGCACCCTGAGCACTGAGCACCCAGCACCCTTAGCACTGAGCACCCAGCACCCTGAGCACTGAGCACCCAGCACCCTGAGTACTGAGCACTGTGCACCCAGCACCAAGAGCACTGAGCACCCAGCACCCTGAGTACTGAGCACTGAGCACCCAGCACACCGAGCACTGAGCACCCAGCACTCTGAGCACTGAGCACCCAGCACCCTAGTACTGATCACCCAGCACCCTGAGTACTGAGCACCCAGCACCCTGAGTACTGAGCACCCAGCACCCCGAGTACTGAGCACCCAACACCCTGAGCACTGAGCACCCAGCACCCTGAGCACTGAGCACCCAGCACCCCGAGCACTGCGCACCCAGCACCCTGAGTACTGAGAACCCAGCACCCTGAGCACTGAGCACCCAGCACCCTGAGCACTCAGCACCCAGCACCCTGAGCACTGAGCACCCAGCAACCTGAGTAGTGAGCACCCAACGTACTGAGCACCGAGCACCCCGAGCACTGAGCACCCAGCACCCTGAGTACTGAGCACCGAGCACCCCCAGCACTGAGCACCCAGCACACTTAGTACTGAGCTCCGAGCACCCCGAGCACTGAGCACCCAGCGCCCCGAGCACTGAGCACCCAGCACCCTGAGCACTGAGCACCCAGCACCCTGAGCACTGAGCACCCAGCACAACGAGCACTGTGCACCCAGCACCCTGAGTACTGAGCACCCAGCACCCTGAGCACTGAGCACCCAGCACCCTGAGCACTGAGCACCCAGCGCCCTGAGCACTGAGCACCCAGCACCCTGAGCACTGAGCACCCAGCACCCTGAGTAGTGAGCACCCAACGTACTGAGCACCGAGCACCCCGAGCACTGAGCACCCAGCACCCTGAGTACTCAGCACCCAGCACCCCGAGCACTGAGCACTGAGCACCCTGAGTACTGAGCTCCGAGCACCCCGAGCACTGAGCACCCAGCGCCCCGAGCACTGAGCACCCAGCACCCTGAGTACTGAGCACCCAGCACCCTGAGCACTGAGCAACCAGCACCCTGAGCACTGAGCACCCAGCACCCTGAGCACTGAGCACCCAGCACCATGAGCACTGCGCACCCAGCACCCTGAGTACTGAGCACCCAGCACCCTGAGAACTGAGCACCGAGCACCCTGAGCACTCAGCACCCAGCACCCTGAGGACTGAGCACCCAGCACCCCGAGCACTGAGCACCCAGCACCCTGAGCACTGAGCACCCTGAGTACTGAGCACTGAGCACCCTGAGTACTGAGCACTGAGCACCCTGATTACTGAGCAACCAGCACCCCGAGTACTGAGCACCCAGCACCCCGAGCACTGAGTACCCAGCACCCTGAGCACTGAGCACCCAGCACCCTGAGCACTGAGCACCCAGCACCCTGAGCACTGAGCACCCAACACCCTGAGCACTGAGCACCCAGCACCCTGAGTACTGAGCATTGTGCACCCAGCACCAAGAGCACTGAGCACCCAGCACCCTGAGTACTGAGCACTGAGCACCCAGCACCCCGAGCACTGAGCACCCAGCACCCTGAGAACTGAGCACCCAGCACCCTGAGCAATGATCACCCTGAGTACTGAGCACCCAGCACCTTGAGCACTGTGCACAGAGCACCCCGAGCACTGAGCACCCAGCACCCGGAGTACTGAGCACCCAGCACCCTGAGTACTAAGCACCGAGCACCCTGAGTACTGAGTACCCAGCACCCTGAGCACTGAACACACAGCACCCTGAGTTCTGAGCACCCCGAGCACTGAGCACCCAGCACCCTGAGTACTGAGCACCGAGCACCCCGAGCACTGAGCACCCAGCACCCCGAGCACTGAGCACCCAGCACCCCGAGCACTGAGCACCCAGCACCCTGAGAACTGAGCACCCAGCACCCTGAGTACTGAGCACCCAGCACCCTGAGTACTGAGCACCCAGCACCACGAGTACTAAGCACCGAGCACCCTGAGCACTGAGCACCCAGCACCCTGAGCACTGAGCACCCAGCACCCTGAGTACTGAGCACCGAGCACCCTGAGCACTGAGCACCCAGCACCCTGAGCACTGAGCACCCAGCACCCTGAGCACTGAGCACCCAGCACCCTGAGCACTGAGCACCCAGCACCCTGAGTACTGAGCACTGAGCACCCAGCACCCCGAGCACTGAGCCCCCAGCACCCTGAGTACTGAGCACTGAGCACCCAGCACCCCAAGCACTTAGCACCCAGCACCCTGAGCACTGAGCACCCAGCACCCGAGTACTGAGCACCCAGCACCCGGAGTACTGAGCACCCAGCTCCCTGAGTACTGAGCACCCAGCACCCTGAGGACTGAGCACCGAGCACCCCGAGTACTGAGCACCCAGCAGCCTGATCACTGAGCACCCTTAGTACTGAGCACTGAGCACCCTGAGTACTGAGCACTGAGCACCCTGAGTACTGGGCACGAAGCACCCTGAGAACTGAGCACCCAGCACCCTGAGCAATGATCACCCTGAGTACTGAGCACCCAGCACCTTGAGCACTGAGCACAGAGCACCCCGAGCACTGAGCACCCAGCACCCGGAGTACTGAGCACCCAGCACCCTGAGTACTAAGCACCGAGCACCCTGAGTACTGAGTACCCAGCACCCTGAGCACTGAACACACAGCACCCTGAGTACTGAGCACCCCGAGCACTGAGCACCCAGCACCCTGAGTACTGAGCACCGAGCACACCGAGCACTGAGCACCCAGCACCCCGAGCACTGAGCACCCAGCACCCTGAGAACTGAGCACTGAGCACCCTGAGTACTGAGCACCCAGCACCCTGAGTACTGAGCACCCAGCACCCCGAGCACTGAGTACCCAGCACCCTGAGCACTGAGCACCCAGCACCCTGAGCACTGAGCACCCAGCACCCTGAGCACTGAGCACAAAGCACCCTGAGAACTGAGCACCCAGCACCCTGAGTACTGAGCACTGTGCACCCAGCACCCAGAGCACTGAGCACCCAGCACCCTGAGTACTGAGCAATGAGCACCCAGCACCCCGAGCACTGCGCACCCAGCACCCTGAGTACTGAGCACCCAGCACCCTGAGCACTGAGCACCCAGCACCCTGAGCACTGAGCACCCAGCACCCTGAGCACTGAGCACCCAGCACCCTGAGTAGTGAGCACCCAACGTACTGAGCACCGAGCACCCCGAGCACTGAGCACCCAGCACCCTGAGTACTCAGCACCCAGCACCCCGAGGACTGAGCACCCAGCACCCTGAGTACTGAGCTCCGAGCACCCCGAGCACTGAGCACCCAGCGCCCCGAGCACTGAGCACCCAGAAACCTAAGCACTGAGCTCCCAGCACCCTGAGCACTGAGCACCCAGCACCCCGAGCACTGAGCACCCAGCACCCCGAGCACTGAGCACCTAGCACCCTGAGTAATGAGCACCCAGCACCCTGAGTACTGAGCACCCAGCACCCTGAGCACTGAGCACCCAGCACCCTGAGTACTGAGCACCCAACACCCCAAGCACTTAGCACCCTGAGTACTGAGCACCCAGCACCCCAAGCACTGAGCACCCTGAGTACTGAGCACCCAACACCCTGAGTACTGCGCACCTAGCACCCCAAGCACTGAGCACCCTGAGTACTGAGCACCCAGTACCCTGAGCACTGAACACACAGCACCCTGAGTACTGAGCACCCCGAGCACTGAGCACCCAGCATACTGAGTACTGAGCACCCAGCACCCTGAGTACTGAGCACCCAGCACCCTGAGCACTGAGCACCCAGCACCCTGAGTACTGAGCATCAAGCACCCCGAACACTGAGCACCCAGCACCCTGAGTACTGAGCACTGAGCACCGAGCACCCTGAGCACTGAGCACCCAGCACCCTGTGTACTGAGCACTGAGTACCCAGCACCCCGAGCACTGAGCACCCAGCATCCTGAGCACTGAGCACCCTGAGTACTGAGCACCCAGCACCCTGAGCAATGAGCACCCAGCACCCCGAGCACTGAGCACCCAGCACCCAGAGCACTGAGCACTGAGCACCCTGAGTACTGAGCACCCAGCACCCCGAGCACTGAGCACTGAGCACCCTGAGCACTGAGCACCCAGCACCCTGAGTACTAAGCACGCAGCACCCTGAGTACTAAGCACCCAGCACCCTGAGTACTGAGCACCCAGCACCCTGAGTACTGAGCACCCAGTACCCTGAGTACTGAGCACCCAGCGTACTGAGCACCGAGCACCCCGAGCACTGAGCACCCAGCACCCTGAGTACTGAGCACCCAGCACCCTGAGCACTGAGCACCCAACACCCTGAGTACTGAGCACCGAGCACCCTGAGTACTGAGCACCCAGCACCCTGAGTACTGAGCACCCAGCACCCTGAGTACTGAGCACCCAGCGTACTGAGCACCGAGCACCCAGCACCCTGAGTACTGAGCACCCAGCACCCTGAGCACTGAGCACCCAGCACCCTGAGTACAGAGCACTGAGCACCCAGCACCCCGAGCACCGAGCACCCTGAGTACTGAGCACCCAGCACCCTGAGCACTGAGCAACCAGCACCCTGAGCACTGAGCACCCAGCACCCTGAGCACTGAGCACCCAGCACCCTGAGGACTGAGCACCGAGCACCCCGAGTACTGAGCACCAAGCAGCCTGATCACTGAGCACCCTTAGTACTGAGCACTGAGCACCCTGAGTACTGAGCACTGAGCACCCTGAGTACTGGGCACGAAGCACCCTGAGAACTGAGCACCCAGCACCCTGAGCAATGATCACCCAGAGTACTGAGCACCCAGCACCTTGAGCACTGAGCACAGAGCACCCCGAGCACTGAGCACCCAGCACCCGGAGTACTGAGCACCCAGCACCCTGAGTACTAAGCACCGAGCACCCTGAGTACTGAGTACCCAGCACCCTGAGCACTGAACACACAGCACCCTGAGTACTGAGCACCCCGAGCACTGAGCACCCAGCACCCTGAGTACTGAGCACCGAGCAAACCGAGCACTGAGCACCCAGCACCCCGAGCACTGAGCACCCAGCACCCTGAGAACTGAGCACTGAGCACCCTGAGTACTGAGCACCCAGCACCCTGAGTACTGAGCACCCAGCACCCCGAGCACTGAGTACCCAGCACCCTGAGCACTGAGCACCCAGCACCCTGAGCACTGAGCACCCAGCACCCTGAGCACTGAGCACAAAGCACCCTGAGCACTGAGCACCCAGCACCCTGAGTACTGAGCACTGTGCACCCAGCACCCAGAGCACTGAGCACCCAGCACCCTGAGTACTGAGCACTGAGCACCCAGCACCCCGAGCACTGCGCACCCAGCACCCTGAGTACTGAGCACCCAGCACCCTGAGCACTGAGCACCCAGCACCCTGAGCACTGAGCACCCAGCACCCTGAGCACTGAGCACCCAGCACCCTGAGTAGTGAGCACCCAACGTACTGAGCACCGAGCACCCCGAGCACTGAGCACCCAGCACCCTGAGTACTCAGCACCCAGCACCCCGAGCACTGAGCACCCAGCACCCTGAGTAATGAGCTCCGAGCACCCCGAGCACTGAGCACCCAGCGCCCCGAGCACTGAGCACCCAGAAACCTGAGCACTGAGCACCCAGCACCCTGAGCACTGAGCACCCAGCACCCCGAGCACTGAGCACCCAGCACCCCGAGCACTGAGCACCTAGCACCCTGAGTAATGAGCACCCAGCACCCTGAGTACTGAGCACCCAGCACCCTGAGCACTGAGCACCCAGCACCCTGAGTACTGAGCACCCAACACCCCAAGCACTTAGCACCCTGAGTACTGAGCACCCAGCACCCCAAGCACTGAGCACCCTGAGTACTGAGCACCCAACACCCTGAGTACTGCGCACCCAGCACCCCAAGCACTGAGCACCCTGAGTACTGAGCACCCAGTACACTGAGCACTGAACACACAGCACCCTGAGTACTGAGCACCCCGAGCACTGAGCACCCAGCATACTGAGTCCTGAGCACCCAGCACCCTGAGTACTGAGCACCCAGCACCCTGAGCACTGAGCACCCAGCACCCTGAGTACTGTGCATCAAGCACCCCGAGCACTGAGCACCCAGCACCCTGAGTACTGAGCACTGAGCACCGAGCACCCTGAGCACTGAGCACCCAGCACCCTGTGTACTGAGCACTGAGTACCCAGCACCCCGAGCACTGAGCACCCAGCATCCTGAGCACTGAGCACCCTGAGTACTGAGCACCCAGCACCCTGAGCAATGAGCACCCAGCACCCCGAGCACTGAGCACCCAGCACCCAGAGCACTGAGCACTGAGCACCCTGAGTACTGAGAACCCAGCACCCCGAGCACTGAGCACTGAGCACCCTGAGCACTGAGCACCCAGCACCCTGAGTACGAAGCACCCAGCACCCTGGGTACTAAGCACCCAGCACACTGAGTACTGAGCACCCAGCACCCTGAGTACTGAGCACCCAGTACCCTGAGTACTGAGCACCCAGCGTACTGAGCACCGAGCACCCCGAGCACTGAGCACCCAGCACCCTGAGTTCTGAGCACCCAGCACCCTGAGCACTGAGCACCCAGCACCCTGAGTACTGAGCACCGAGCACCCTGAGTACTGAGCACCCAGCACCCTGAGTACTGAGCACCCAGCACCCTGAGTACTGAGCACCCAGCGTACTGAGCACCGAGCACCCAGCACCCTGAGTACTGAGCACCCAGCACCCTGAGCACTGAGCACCCAGCACCCTGATTACTGAGCACTGAGCACCCAGCACCCCGAGCACTGAGCACCCAGGACCCTGAGCACTGAGCTCCCAGCACCCTGAGGACTGAGCACCGAGCACCCCGAGTACTGAGCACCCAGCAGCCTGATCACTGAGCACCCTTAGTACTGAGCACTGAGCACCCTGAGTACTGAGCACTGAGCACCCTGCGTACTGAGCACCCAGCACCCTGAGAACTGAGCACCCAGCACCCTGAGCAATGATCACCCTGAGTACTGAGCACCCAGCACCTTGAGCACTGAGCACAGAGCACCCCGAGCACTGAGCACCCAGCACCCGGAGTACTGAGCACCCAGCACCCTGAGTACTAAGCACCGAGCACCCTGAGTACTGAGTACCCAGCACCCTGAGCACTGAACACACAGCACCCTGAGTACTGAGCACCCCGAGCACTGAGCACCCAGCACCCTGAGTACTGAGCACCGAGCACCCCGAGCACTGAGCACCCAGCACCCCGAGCACTGAGCACCCAGCACCCTGAGAACTGAGCACCCAGCACCCTGAGTACGGAGCACCCAGCACCCTGAGTTCTGAGCACCCAGCACCCTGAGCACTGAGCACCCAGCACCCTGAGCACTGAGCACCCAGAACCCTGAGTACTGAGCACCCAGCACCCCGAGTACTAAGCACCGAGCACCCTGAGCACTGAGCACCCAGCACCCTGAGCACTGAGCACCCAGCACCCTGAGTACTGAGCACCCCGCACCCCGAGCACTGAGCACCCAGCACCCTGAGTACTGAGCACCCAGCACCCTGAGCACTGAGCACCGAGCACCCTGAGCAATGAGCACCCAGCACCCTGAGCACTGAGCACCCAGCACCCTGAGCACTGAGCACCCAGCACCCTGAGCACTGAGCACCCAGCACCCTGAGTACTGAGCACTGAGCACCCAGCACCCCGAGCACTGAGCCCCAGCACCCTGAGTACTGAGCACTGAGCACCCAGCACCCCAAGCACTGAGCACCCAGCACCCTGAGCACTGAGCACCCAGCACCCGAGTACTGAGCACCCAGCATACTGAGTACTGAGCACCCAGCTCCCTGAGTAATGAGCACCCAGCACCCCGAGAACTGAGTACCCAGCACCCTGAGTACTGAGCACCCAGCACCCTGAGCACTGAGCACCCAGCACCCTGAGCACTGAGCACCCAGCACCCTGAGTACTGAGCACCCAGCACGGTGAGTACTAAGCACCGTGCACCCTGAGCACTGAGCACCCAGCACCCTGAGCATTGAGCACCCAGCACCCTGAGTACTGAGCACCCAGCACCCCGAGCACTAAGCACCCAGCACCCTGAGTACTGAGCACCCAGCACCCTGAGCACTGAGCACCGAGCACCCTGAGAACTGAGCACCCAGCACCCTGAGGACTGAGCACCCAGCACCCCGAGCACTGAGCACCCAGCACCCTGAGCACTGAGCACCCTGAGTACTGAGCACTGAGCACCCTGAGTACTGAGCACTGAGCACCCTGAGTACTGAGCACCCAGCACCCTGAGTACTGAGCACCCAGCACCCCGAGCACTGAGTACCCAGCACCCTGAGCACTGAGCACCCAGCACCCTGAGCACTGAGCACCCAGCACCCTGAGCACTGAGCACCCAGCACCCTGAGCACTGAGCACCCAGCACCCTGAGTACTGAGCACTGTGCACCCAGCACCAAGAGCACTGAGCACCCAGCACCCTGAGTACTGAGCACTGAGCACCCAGCACCCCGAGCACTGAGCACCCAGCACTCTGAGCACTGAGCACCCAGCACCCGAGTACTGATCACCCAGCACCCTGAGTACTGAGCACCCAGCACCCTGAGTACTGAGCACCCAGCACCCCGAGTACTGAGCACCCAGCACCCTGAGCACTGAGCACCCAGCACCCTGAGCACTGAGCACCCAGCACCCCGAGCACTGCGCACCCAGCACCCTGAGTACTGAGCACCCAGCACCCTGAGCACTGAGCACCCAGCACCCTGAGCACTCAGCACCCAGCACCCTGAGCACTGAGCACCCAGCACCCTGAGTAGTGAGCACCCAACGTACTGAGCACCGAGCACCCCTAGCACTGAGCACCCAGCACCCTGAGTACTGAGCACCGAGCACCCCCAGCACTGAGCACCCAGAACACTGAGTACTGAGCTCCAAGCACCCCGAGCACTGAGCACCCAGCGCCCCGAGCACTGAGCACCCAGCACCCTGAGCACTGAGCACCCATCACCCTGAGCACTGATCACCCAGCACACCGAGCACTGCGAACCCAGCACCCTGAGTACTGAGCACCCAGCACCCTGAGCACTGAGCACCCAGCACCCTGAGCACTGAGCACCCAGCACCCTGAGCACTGAGCACCCAGCACCCTGAGTAGTGAGCACCCAACGTACTGAGCACCGAGCACCCCGAGCACTGAGCACCCAGCACCCTGAGTACTCAGCACCCAGCACCTCGAGCACTGAGCACCCAGCACCCTGAGTACTGAGCTCCGAGCACCCCGAGCACTGAGCACCCAGCGCCCCGAGCACTGAGCACCCAGCACCCTGAGTACTGAGCACCCAGCACCCTGAGCAACCAGCACCCTGAGCACTGAGCACCCAGCACCCTGAGCACTGAGCACCCAGCACCCTGAGTACTGAGCTCTGAGCACCCCGAGCACTGAGCACCCAGCTCCCCGAGCACTGAGCACCCAGCACCCTGAGTACTGAGCACCCAGCACCCTGAGCACTGAGCAACCAGCACCCTGAGTACTGAGCACCCAGCACCCTGAGTACTGAGCACCCAGCACCCCGAGCACTGAGTACCCAGCACCCTGAGCACTGAGCACCCAGCACCCTGAGCACTGAGCACCCAGCACCCTTAGCACTGAGCACCCAGCACCCTGAGCACTGAGCACCCAGCACCCTGAGTACTGAGCACTGTGCACCCAGCACCAAGAGCACTGAGCACCCAGCACCCTGAGTACTGAGCACTGAGCACCCAGCACACCGAGCACTGAGCACCCAGCACTCTGAGCACTGAGCACCCAGCACCCGAGCACTGATCACCCAGCACCCTGAGTACTGAGCACCCAGCACCCTGAGTACTGAGCACACAGCACCCCGAGTACTGAGCACCCAGCACCCTGAGCACTGAGCACCCAGCACCCTGAGCACTGAGCACCCAGCACCCCGAGCACTGCGCACCCAGCACCCTGAGTACTGAGCACCCAGCACCCTGAGCACTGAGCACCCAGCACCCTGAGCACTCAGCACCCAGCACCCTGAGTACTGAGCACCCAGCAACCTGAGTAGTGAGCACCCAACGTACTGAGCACCGAGCACCCCGAGCACTGAGCACCTAGCACCCTGAGTACTGAGCACCGAGCACCCCCAGCACTGAGCACCCAGCACACTGAGTACTGAGCTCCGAGCACCCCGAGCACTGAGCACCCAGCGCCCCGAGCACTGAGCACCCAGCACCCTGAGTACTGAGCACCCAGCACCCTGAGCACTGAGCACCCAGCACCCTGAGCACTGAGCACCCAGCACCCTGAGCACTGAGCACCCAGCACCCTGAGTAGTGAGCACCCAACGTACTGAGCACCGAGCACCCCGATCACTGAGCACCCAGCACCCTGAGTACTCAGCACCCAGCACCCCGAGCACTGAGCACTGAGCACCCTGAGTACTGAGCTCCGAGCACCCCGAGCACTGAGCACCCAGCGCCCCGAGCACTGAGCACCCAGCACCCTGAGTACTGAGCACCCAGCACACTGAGCACTGAGCAACCAGCACCCTGAGCACTGAGCACCCAGCACCCTGAGCACTGAGCACCCAGCACCATGAGCACTGCGCACCCAGCACCCTGAGTACTGAGCACCCAGCACCCTGAGCACTGAGCACCGAGCACCCTGAGCACTCAGCACCCAGCACCCTGAGGACTGAGCACCCAGCACCCCGAGCACTGAGCACCCAGCACCCTGAGCACTGAGCACCCTGAGTACTGAGCACTGAGCACCCTGAGTACTGAGCACTGAGCACCCTGAGTACTGAGCACCCAGCACCCCGAGTACTGAGCACCCAGCACCCCGAGCACTGAGTACCCAGCACCCTGAGCACTGAGCACCCAGCACCCTGAGCACTGAGCACCCAGCACCCTGAGCACTGAGCACCCAACACCCTGAGCACTGAGCACCCAGCACCCTGAGTACTGAGCACTGTGCACCCAGCACCAAGAGCACTGAGCACCCAGCACCCTGAGTACTGAGCACTGAGCACCCAGCACCCTGAGCACTGAGCACCCAGCACCCTGAGAACTGAGCACCCAGCACCCTGAGCAATGATCACCCTGAGTACTGAGCACCCAGCACCTTGAGCACTGTGCACAGAGCACCCCGAGCACTGAGCACCCAGCACCCGGAGTACTGAGCACCCAGCACCCTGAGTACTAAGCACCGAGCACCCTGAGTACTGAGTACCCAGCACCCTGAGCACTGAACACACAGCACCCTGAGTTCTGAGCACCCCGAGCACTGAGCACCCAGCACCCTGAGTACTGAGCACCGAGCACCCCGAGCACTGAGCACCCAGCACCCCGAGCACTGAGCACCCAGCACCCTGAGAACTGAGCACCCAGCACCCTGAGTACTGAGCACCCAGCACCCCGAGCACTGAGCACCCAGCACCCTGAGTACTGAGCACCCAGCACCCTGAGCACTGAGCACCGAGCACCCTGAGCACTGAGCACCCAGCACCCTGAGCACTGAGCACCCAGCACCCTGAGCACTGAGCACCCAGCACCCTGAGCACTGAGCACCCAGCACCCTGAGTACTGAGCACTGAGCACCCAGCACCCCGAGCACTGAGCCCCCAGCACCCTGAGTACTGAGCACTGAGCACCCAGCACCCCAAGCACTTAGCACCCAGCACCCTGAGCACTGAGCACCCAGCACCCGAGTACTGAGCACCCAGCACCCGGAGTACTGAGCACCCAGCTCCCTGAGTACTGAGCACCCAGCACCCTGAGGACTGAGCACCGAGCACCCCGAGTACTGAGCACCCAGCAGCCTGATCACTGAGCACCCTTAGTACTGAGCACTGAGCACCCTGAGTACTGAGCACTGAGCACCCTGAGTACTGGGCACGAAGCACCCTGAGAACTGAGCACCCAGCACCCTGAGCAATGATCACCCTGAGTACTGAGCACCCAGCACCTTGAGCACTGAACACAGAGCACCCCGAGCACTGAGCACACAGCACCCGGAGTACTGAGCACCCAGCACCCTGAGTACTAAGCACCGAGCACCCTGAGTACTGAGTACCCAGCACCCTGAGCACTGAACACACAGCAAACTGAGTACTGAGCACCCCGAGCACTGAGCACCCAGCACCCTGAGTACTGAGCACCGAGCACACCGAGCACTGAGCACCCAGCACCCTGAGTACTGAGCACCCAGCACCCCGAGCACTGAGTACCCAGCACCCTGAGCACTGAGCACCCAGCACCCTGAGCACTGAGCACCCAGCACCCTGAGCACTGAGCACAAAGCACCCTGAGAACTGAGCACCCAGCACCCTGAGTACTGAGCACTGTGCACCCAGCACCCAGAGCACTGAGCACCCAGCACCCTGAGTACTGAGCACTGAGCACCCATCACCCCGAGCACTGCGCACCCAGCACCCTGAGTACTGAGCACCCAGCACCCTGAGCACTGAGCACCCAGCACCCTGAGCACTGAGCACCCAGCACCCTGAGTAGTGAGCACCCAACGTACTGAGCACCGAGCACCCCGAGCACTGAGCACCCAGCACCCTGAGTACTCAGCACCCAGCACCCCGAGGACTGAGCACCCAGCACCCTGAGTACTGAGCTCCGAGCACCCCGAGCACTGAGCACACAGCGCCCCGAGCACTGAGCACCCAGAAACCTGAGCAGTGAGCACCCAGCACCCTGAGTACTGAGCACTGTGCACCCAGCACCAAGAGCACTGAGCACCCAGCACCCCGAGCACTGAGCACCTAGCACCCTGAGTAATGAGCACCCAGCACCCCGAGCACTGAGCACCCAGCACCCTGAGTACTGAGCTCCGAGCACCCCGAGCACTGAGCAACCAGCACCCTGAGTACTGAGCACCCAGCACCCTGAGTACTGAGCACCCAGCACCCCGAGCACTGAGTACCCAGCACCCTGAGCACTGAGCACCCAGCACCCTGAGCACTGAGCACCCAGCACCCTTAGCACTGAGCACCCAGCACCCTGAGCACTGAGCACCCAGCACCCTGAGTACTGAGCACTGTGCACCCAGCACCAAGAGCACTGAGCACCCAGCACCCTGAGTACTGAGCACTGAGCACCCAGCACACCGAGCACTGAGCACCCAGCACTCTGAGCACTGAGCACCCAGCACCCGAGTACTGATCACCCAGCACCCTGAGTACTGAGCACCCAGCACCCTGAGTACTGAGCACCCAGCACCCCGAGTACTGAGCACCCAGCACCCTGAGCACTGAGCACCCAGCACCCTGAGCACTGAGCACCCAGCACCCCGAGCACTGCGCACCCAGCACCCTGAGTACTGAGCACCCAGCACCCTGAGCACTGAGCACCCAGCACCCTGAGCACTCAGCACCCAGCACCCTGAGAACTGAGCACCCAGCAACCTGAGTAGTGAGCACCCAACGTACTGAGCACCGAGCACCCCGAGCACTGAGCACCCAGCACCCTGAGTACTGAGCACCGAGCACCCCCAGCACTGAGCACCCAGCACACTTAGTACTGAGCTCCGAGCACCCCGAGCACTGAGCACCCAGCGCCCCGAGCACTGAGCACCCAGCACCCTGAGCACTGAGCACCCAGCACCCTGAGCACTGAGCACCCAGCACAACGAGCACTGTGCACCCAGCACCCTGAGTACTGAGCACCCAGCACCCTGAGCACTGAGCACCCAGCACCCTGAGCACTGAGCACCCAGCGCCCTGAGCACTGAACACCCAGCACCCTGAGCACTGAGCACCCAGCACCCTGAGTAGTGAGCACCCAACGTACTGAGCACCGAGCACCCCGAGCACTGAGCACCCAGCACCCTGAGTACTCAGCACCCAGCACCCCGAGCACTGAGCACTGAGCACCCTGAGTACTGAGCTCCGAGCACCCCGAGCACTGAGCACCCAGCGCCCCGAGCACTGAGCACCCAGCACCCTGAGTACTGAGCACCCAGCACCCTGAGCACTGAGCAACCAGCACCCTGAGCACTGAGCACCCAGCACCCTGAGCACTGAGCACCCAGCACCATGAGCACTGCGCACCCAGCACCCTGAGTACTGAGCACCCAGCACCCTGAGCAATGAGCACCGAGCACCCTGAGCACTCAGCACAAAGCACCCTGAGGACTGAGCACCCAGCACCCCGAGCACTGAGCACCCAGCACCCTGAGCACTGAGCACCCTGAGTACTGAGCACTGAGCACCCTGAGTACTGAGCACTGAGCACCCTGAGTACTGAGCACCCAGCACCCCGAGTACTGAGCACCCAGCACCCCGAGCACTGAGTACCCAGCACCCTGAGCACTGAGCACCCAGCACCCTGAGCACTGAGCACCCAGCACCCTGAGCACTGAGCACCCAACACCCTGAGCACTGAGCACCCAGCACCCTGAGTACTGAGCACTGTGCACCCAGCACCAAGAGCACTGAGCACCCAGCACCCTGAGTACTGAGCACTGAGCACCCAGCACCCCGAGCACTGAGCACCCAGCACCCTGAGAACTGAGCACCCAGCACCCTGAGCAATGATCACCCTGAGTACTGAGCACCCAGCACCTTGAGCACTGTGCACAGAGCACCCCGAGCACTGAGCACCCAGCACCCTGAGCACTGAACACACAGCACCCTGAGTTCTGAGCACCCCGAGCACTGAGCACCCAGCACACTGAGTACTGAGCACCGAGCACCCCGAGCACTGAGCACCCAGCACCCCGAGCACTGAGCAACCAGCACCCTGAGCACTGAGCACCCAGCACCCTGAGCACTGAGCACCCAGCACCCTGAGGACTGAGCACCGAGCACCCCGAGTACTGAGCACCCAGCAGCCTGATCACTGAGCACCCTTAGTACTGAGCACTGAGCACCCTGAGTACTGAGCACTGAGCACCCTGAGTACTGAGCACCCAGCACCCTGAGAACTGAGCACCCAGCACCCTGAGCAATGATCACCCTGAGTACTGAGCACCCAGCACCTTGAGCACTGAGCACAGAGCACCCCGAGCACTGAGCACCCAGCACCCGGAGTACTGAGCACCCAGCACCCTGAGTACTTAGCACCGAGCACCCTGAGTACTGAGTACCCAGCACCCTGAGCACTGAACACACAGCACCCTGAGTACTGAGCACCCCGAGCACTGAGCACCCAGCACCCTGAGTACTGAGCACCGAGCACCCCGAGCACTGAGCACCCAGCACCCCGAGCACTGAGCACCCAGCACCCTGAGAACTGAGCACCCAGCACCCTGAGTACGGAGCACCCAGCACCCTGAGTACTGAGCACCCAGCACCCTGAGCACTGAGCACCCAGCACCCTGAGCACTGAGCACCCAGAACCCTGAGTACTGAGCACCCAGCACCCCGAGTACTAAGCACCGAGCACCCTGAGCCCTGAGCACCCAGCACCCTGAGCACTGAGCACCCAGCACCCCGAGTACTGAGCACCAAGCACCCCGAGCACTGAGCACCCAGCACCCTGAGTACTGAGCACCCAGCACCCTGAGCACTGAGCACCGAGCACCCTGAGCACTGAGCACCCAGCACCCTGAGCACTGAGCACCCAGCACCCTGAGCACTGAGCACCCAGCACCCTGAGCACTGAGCACCCAGCACCCTGAGTACTGAGCACTGAGCACCCAGCACCCCGAGCACTGAGCCCCAGCACCCTGAGTACTGAGCACTGAGCACCCAGCACCCCAAGCACTGAGCACCCAGCACCCTGAGCACTGAGCACCCAGCACCCGAGTACTGAGCACCCAGCACCCTGAGTACTGAGCACCCAGCTCCCTGAGTAATGAGTACCCAGCACCCCGAGAACTGAGCACCCAGCACCCTGAGTACTGAGCACCCAGCACCCTGAGCACTGAGCACCCAGCACCCTGAGCACTGAGCACCCAGCACCCTGAGTACTGAGCACCCAGCTCCCTGAGTACTAAGCACCGAGCACCCTGAGCACTGAGCACCCAGCACCCTGAGCACTGAGCACCCAGCACCCTGAGTACTGAGCACCCAGCACCCCGAGCACTGAGCACCCAGCACCCTGAGTACTGAGCACCCAGCACCCTGAGCACTGAGCACCGAGCACCCTGAGCACTGAGCACCCATCACCCTGAGGACTGAGCACCCAGCACCCCGAGCACTGAGCACCCAGCACCCTGAGCACTGAGCACCGTGAGTACTGAGCACTGAGCACCCTGAGTACTGAGCACTGAGCACCCTGAGTACTGAGCACCCAGCACCCTGAGTACTGAGCACCCAGCACCCCGAGCACTGAGTACCCAGCACCCTGAGCACTGAGCACCCAGCACCCTGAGCACTGAGCACCCAGCACCCTGAGCACTGAGCACCCAGCACCCTGAGCACTGAGCACCCAGCACCCTGAGTACTGAGCACTGTGCACCCAGCACCAAGATCACTGAGCACCCAGCACCCTGAGTACTGAGCACTGAGCACCCAGCACCCCGAGCACTGAGCACCCAGCACTCTGAGCACTGAGCACCCAGCACCCGAGTACTGATCACCCAGCACCCTGAGTACTGAGCACCCAGCACCCTGAGTACTGAGCACCCAGCACCCCGAGTACTGAGCACCCAGCACCCTGAGCACTGAGCACCCAGCACCCTGAGTACTGAGCACCCAGCACCCCGAGCACTGCGCACCCAGCACCCTGAGTACTGAGCACCCAGCACCCTGAGCACTGAGCACCCAGCACCCTGAGTAGTGAGCACCCAACGTACTGAGCACCGAACACCCCGAGCACTGAGCACCCAGCACCCTGAGTACTGAGCACCGAGCACCCCTAGCACTGAGCACCCAAAACACTGAGTACTGAGCTCCGAGCACCCCGAGCACTGAGCACCCAGCGCCCCGAGCACTGAGCACCCAGCACCCTGAGCACTGAGCACCTATCACCCTGAGCACCCAGCACACCGAGCACTGCGAACCCAGCACCCTGAGTACTGAGCACCCAGCACCCTGAGCACTGAGCACCCAGCACCCTGAGCACTGAGCACCCAGCACCCTGAGCACTGAGCACCCAGCACCCTGAGTAGTGAGCACCCAACGTACTGAGCACCGAGCACCCCGAGCACTGAGCACCCAGCACCCTGAGTACTCAGCACCCAGCACCCCGAGCACTGAGCACCCAGCACCCTGAGTACTGAGCTCCGAGCACCCCGAGCACTGAGCACCCAGCGCCCCGAGCACTGAGCACCCAGCACCCTGAGTACTGAGCACCCAGCACCCTGAGCACTGAGCAACCAGCACCCTGAGCACTGAGCACCCAGCACCCTGAGCACTGAGCACCCAGCACCCTGAGTACTGAGCTCCGAGCACCCCGAGCACTGAGCACCCAGCGCCCCGAGCACTGAGCACCCAGCACCCTGAGTACTGAGCACCCAGCACCCTGAGCACTGAGCAACCAGCACCCTGAGTACTGAGCACCCAGCACCCTGAGTACTGAGCACCCAGCACCCCGAGCACTGAGTACCCAGCACCCTGAGCACTGAGCACCCAGCACCCTGAGCACTGAGCACCCAGCACCCTGAGCACTGAGCACCCAGCACCCTGAGCACTGAGCACCCAGCACCCTGAGTACTGAGCACTGTGCACCCAGCACCAAGAGCACTGAGCACCCAGCACCCTGAGTACTGAGCACTGAGCACCCAACACACCGAGCACTGAGCACCCAGCACTCTGAGCACTGAGCACCCAGCACCCGAGTACTGATCACCCAGCACCCTGAGTACTGAGCACCCAGCACCCTGAGTACTGAGCACCCAGCACCCCGAGTACTGAGCACCCAGCACCCTGAGCACTGAGCACCCAGCACCCTGAGCACTGAGCACCCAGCACCCCGAGCACTGCGCACCCAGCACCCTGAGTACTGAGCACCCAGCACCCTGAGCACTGAGCACCCAGCACCATGAGCACTGAGCACCCAGCACCCTGAGCACTGAGCACCCAGCACCCTGAGTAGTGAGCACCCAACGTACTGAGCACCGAGCACCCCGAGCACTGAGCACCCAGCACCCTGAGTACTCAGCACCCAGCACCCCGAGCACTGAGCACCCAGCACCCTGAGTACTGAGCTCCGAGCACCCCGAGCACTGAGCACCCAGCGCCCCGAGCACTGAGCACCCAGCACCCTGAGTACTGAGCACCCAGCACCCTGAGCACTGAGCAACCAGCACCCTGAGCACTGAGCACCCAGCACCCTGAGCACTGAGCACCCAGCACCATGAGCACTGCGCACCCAGCACCCTGAGTACAGAGCACCCAGCACCCTGAGCACTGAGCACCGAGCACCCTGAGCACTCAGCACCCAGCACCCTGAGGACTGAGCACCCAGCACCCCGAGCACTGAGCACCCAGCACCCTGAGTACTGAGCACCCAGCTCCCTGAGTAATTAGCACCCAGCACCCCGAGAACTGAGCACCCAGCACCCTGAGTACTGAGCACCCAGCACCCTGAGCACTGAGCACCCAGCACCCTGAGCACTGAGCACCCAGCACCCTGAGTACTGAGCACCCAGCTCCCTGAGTACTAAGCACCGAGCACCCTGAGCACTGAGCACCCAGCACCCTGAGCACTGAGCACCCAGCACACTGAGTACTGAGCACCCAGCACCCCGAGCACTGAGCACCCAGCACCCTGAGTACTGAGCACCCAGCACCCTGAGCACTGAGCACCGAGCACCCTGAGCACTGAGCACCCATCACCCTGAGGACTGAGCACCCAGCACCCCGAGCACTGAGCCCCCAGCACCCTGAGCACTGAGCACCCTGAGTACTGAACACTGAGCACCCTGAGTACTGAGCACTGAGCACCCTGAGTACTGAGCACCCAGCACCCTGAGTACTGAGCACCCAGCACCCCGAGCACTGAGTAACCAGCACCCTGAGCACTGAGCACCCAGCACCCTGAGCACTGAGCACCCAGCACCCTGAGCACTGAGCACCCAGCACCCTGAGCACTGAGCACCCAGCACCCTGAGTACTGAGCACTGTGCACCCAGCACCAAGAGCACTGAGCACCCAGCACCCTGAGTACTGAGCACTGAGCACCCAGCACCCCGAGCACTGAGCACCCAGCACTCTGAGCACTGAGCACCCAGCACCCGAGTACTGATCACCCAGCACCCTGAGTACTGAGCACCCAGCACCCTGAGTACTGAGCACCCAGCACCCCGAGTACTGAGCACCCAGCACCCTGAGCACTGAGCACCCAGCACCCTGAGCACTGAGCACCCAGCACCCGAGCACTGCGCACCCAGCACCCTGAGTACTGAGCACCCAGCACCCTGAGCACTGAGCACCCAGCACCCTGAGCACTGAGCACCCAGCACCCTGAGCACTGAGCACCCAGCACCCCGAGCACTGCGCACCCAGCACCCTGAGTACTGAGCACCCAGCACCCTGAGCACTGAGCACCCAGCACCCTGAGCACTCAGCACCCAGCACCCTGAGCACTGAGCACCCAGCACCCTGAGTAGTGAGCACCCAACGTACTGAGCACCGAGCACCCCGAGCACTGAGCACCCAGCACCCTGAGTACTCAGCACCCAGCACCCCTAGCACTGAGCACCCAGCACCCTGAGTACTGAGCTCCGAGCACCCCGAGCACTGAGCACCCAGCACCCTGAGCACTGAGCACCCAGCACCCTGAGTACTGAGCTCCGAGCACCCCGAGCACTGAGCACCCAGCGCCCCGAGCACTGAGCACCCAGCACCCTGAGTACTGAGCACCCAGCACCCTGAGCACTGAGCAACCAGCACCCTGAGTACTGAGCACCCAGCACCCTGAGTACTGAGCACCCAGCACCCCGAGCACTGAGTACCCAGCACCCTGAGCACTGAGCACCCAGCACCCTGAGCACTGAGCACCCAGCACCCTGAGCACTTAGCACCCAGCACCCTGAGCACTGAGCACCCAGCACGCTGAGTACTGAGCACTGTGCACCCAGCACCAAGAGCACTGAGCACCCAGCACCCTGAGTACTGAGCACTGAGCACCCAGCACACCGAGCACTGAGCACCCAGCACTCTGAGCACTGAGCACCCAGCACCCTGAGTACTGAGCTCCGAGCACCCCGAGCACTGAGTACCCAGCACCCTGAGTACTGAGCTCCGAGCACCCCGAGCACTGAGCACCCAGCGCCCCGAGCACTGAGCACCCAGCACCCTGAGCACTGAGCACCCAGCACCCTGAGCACTGAGCACCCAGCACACCGAGCACTGCGCACCCAGCACCCTGAGTACTGAGCACCCAGCACCCTGAGCACTGAGCACCCAGCACCCTGAGCACTGAGCACCCAGCAACCTGAGCACTGAGCACCCAGCACCCTGAGTAGTGAGCACCCAACGTACTGAGCACCGAGCACCCCGAGCACTGAGCACCCAGCACCCTGAGTACTCAGCACCCAGCACCCCGAGCACTGAGCACCCAGCACCCTGAGTACTGAGCTCCGAGCACCCCGAGCACCCAGCGCCCCGAGCACTGAGCACCCAGCACCCTGAGTACTGAGCACCCAGCACCCTGAGCACTGAGCAACCAGCACCCTGAGCACTGAGCACCCAGCACCCTGAGCACTGAGCACCCAGCACCATGAGCACTGCGCACCCAGCACCCTGAGTACTGAGCACCCAGCACCCTGCGCACTGAGCACCGAGCACCCTGAGCACTCAGCACCCAGCACCCTGAGGACTGAGCACCCAGCACCCCGAGCACTGAGCACCCAGCACCCTGAGCACTGAGCACCCTGAGTACTGAGCACTGAGCACCCTGAGTACTGAGCACTGAGCACCCTGAGTACTGAGCACCCAGCACCCCGAGTACTGAGCACCCAGCACCCCGAGCACTGAGTACCCAGCACCCTGAGCACTGAGCACCCAGCACCCTGAGCACTGAGCACCCAGCACCCTGAGCACTGAGCACCCAACACCCTGAGCACTGAGCACCCAGCACCCTGAGTACTGAGCACTGTGCACCCAGCACCAAGAGCACTGAGCACCCAGCACCCTGAGTACTGAGCACTGAGCACCCAGCACCCCGAGCACTGAGCACCCAGCACCCTGAGAACTGAGCACCCAGCACCCTGAGCAATGATCACCCTGAGTACTGAGCACCCAGCACCTTGAGCACTGAGCACAGAGCACCCCGAGCACTGAGCACCCAGCACCCGGAGTACTGAGCACCCAGCACCCTGAGTACTAAGCACCGAGCACCCTGAGTACTGAGTACCCAGCACCCTGAGCACTGAACACACAGCACCCTGAGTTCTGAGCACCCCGAGCACTGAGCACCCAGCACCCTGAGTACTGAGCACCGAGCACCCCGAGCACTGAGCACCCAGCACCCCGAGCACTGAGCACCCAGCACCCTGAGAACTGAGCACCCAGCACCCTGAGTACTGAGCACCCAGCACCCTGAGTACTGAGCACCCAGCACCCTGAGCACTGAGCACCCAGCACCCTGAGCACTGAGCACCCAGAACCCTGAGTACTGAGCACCCAGCACCCCGAGTACTAAGCACCGAGCACCCTGAGCACTGAGCACCCAGCACCCTGAGCACTGAGCACCCAGCACCCTGAGTACTGAGCACCCAGCACCCCGAGCACGGAGCACCCAGCACCCTGAGTACTGAGCACCCAGCACCCTGAGCACTGAGCACCGAGCACCCTGAGCACTGAGCACCCAGCACCCTGAGCACTGAGCACCCAGCACCCTGAGCACTGAGCACCCAGCACCCTGAGCACTGAGCACCCAGCACCCTGAGTACTGAGCACTGAGCACCCAGCACCCCGAGCACTGAGACCCCAGCACCCTGAGTACTGAGCACTGAGCACCCAGCACCCCAAGCACTGAGCACCCAGCACCCTGAGCACTGAGCACCCAGCACCCGAGTACTGAGCACCCAGCACCCTGAGTACTGAGCACCCAGCTCCCTGAGTACTGAGCACCCAGCACCCTGAGGACTGAGCACCGAGCACCCCGAGTACTGAGCACCCAGCAGCCTGATCACTGAGCACCCTTAGTACTGAGCACTGAGCACCCTGAGTACTGAGCACTGAGCACCCTGAGTACTGGGCACCCAGCACCCTGAGAACTGAGCACCAGCACCCTGAGCAATGATCACCCTGAGTACTGAGCACCCAGCACCTTGAGCACTGAGCACAGAGCACCCCGAGCACTGAGCACCCAGCACCCGGAGTACTGAGCACCCAGCACCCTGAGTACTAAGCACCGAGCACCCTGAGTACTGAGTACCCAGCACCCCTGAGCACTGAACACACAGCACCCTGAGTACTGAGCACCCCGAGCACTGAGCACCCAGCACCCTGAGTACTGAGCACCGAGCACACCGAGCACTGAGCACCCAGCACCCCGAGCACTGAGCACCCAGCACCCTGAAAACTGAGCACCCAGCACCCTGAGTACTGAGCACCCAGCACCCTGAGCACTGAGCACCCAGCACCCTGAGCACTGAGCACCCAGCACCCTGAGCACTGAGCACCCAGCACCCTGAGCACTGAGCACCCAGCACCCTGAGTACTGAGCACTGTGCACCCAGCACCAAGAGCACTGAGCACCCAGCACCCTGAGTACTGAGCACTGAGCACCCAGCACACCGAGCACAGAGCACCCAGCACTCTGAGCACTGAGCACCCAGCACCCGAGTACTGATCACCCAGCACCCTGAGTACTGAGCACCCAGCACCCTGAGTACTGAGCACCCAGCACCCCGAGTACTGAGCACCCCACACCCTGAGCACTGAGCATACAGCACCCTGAGCACTGAGCACCCAGCACCCCGAGCACTGCGCACCCAGCACCCTGAGTACTGAGCACCCAGCACCCTGAGCACTGAGCACCCAGCACCCTGAGCACTCAGCACCCAGCACCCTGAGCACTGAGCACCCAGCACCCTGAGTAGTGAGCACCCAACGTACTGAGCACCGAGCACCCCGAGCACTGAGTACCCAGCACCCTGAGTACTGAGCTCCGAGCACCCCGAGCACTGAGCACCCAGCGCCCCGAGCACTGAGCACCCAGCACCCTGAGC
>NW_024543753.1:0-33826 GCF_018167655.1 Microtus oregoni
TGTACTCAGGTGCTCAGTACTCAGGGTGCTGGGTGCTCAGTGCTCGGGGTGCTGGGTTGCTCAGTATTCAGGGTGCTGGGTGCTCAGTGCTTTGGGTGCTGGGTGCTCAGTACTCAGGGTGCTGGGAGCTCAGTGCTCAGGGTGATCGGTGCTCAGTACTCAGGGTGCTCAGTACTCAGGGTGCTGGGTGCTCAGTGCTCGGGGTGCTTGGTGCTCAGTGCTCAGGGTGCTGGGTGCTCAGTACTCAGGGTGCTCAGTGCTCAGTGCTCAGTACTCAGGGTGCTGGGTGCTCAGTACTCAGGGTGCTGGGTGCTCAGTGCTCGGGGTGCCCGGTGCTCAGTGCTCGGGGTGCTCGGTGCTCAGCTACTCATGGTGCTGGGTGCTCAGTACTCAGGGTGCTGGGTGCTCAGTGCTGGGTGCTCAGTGCTCGGGGTGCTCCGTGCAAAGTACGTTAGGTGCTCAGTGCTCAGGGTGCTGGGTGCTCAGTGCTCAGGGTGCTGGGTGCTCAGTGCTCAGGGTGCTTGATGCTCAGTACTCAGGGTGCTGGGTGCTCAGTGCTTGGGGTGCTGGGTGCTCAGTACTCAGGGTGCTGGGGTGCTCAGTGCTCGAGGTGCTGGGTGCTCAGTGCTCGGGGTGCTGGGTGCTCAGTACTCGGGCTGCTGGGTGCTCAGTGCTCAGGGTGCTGGGGTCTCAGTGCTCGGGGGTACTGGGTACTCATTGCTCAGTACACAGGGTGCTGAGTGCTCAGTGCTCGGGGTGCTGGGTGCTCAGTGCTCGGGGTGCTGGTGCTCATTCTCGGGGTGCTGGGTGCTCAGTACTCAGGGAGCTGGGTGCAAAATGCTCGGGGTGCTCGGTGCTCAGTACACACTGTGCTGGGTGCTCAGTGCTCGGGTGCGGGTGCTCAGCACTCAGGTTGCTGGGTGCTCAGTACTCAGGGTGCTGGGTGCTCAGTGCTCGGGGTGCTGGGTGCTCAGTGCTCAGGGTGCTGGGTGCTCAGTACTTAGGGTGCTGGGTGCTCAGTGCTCGGGGTGCTCGGTGCTCAGTACTCAAGGTGCTGGGTGCTCAGTGCTCACCGGTGCTGGTTGCTCAGTCTCGGGGTGCCTCCGTACTCAGTGCTCAGGGTGCTGGTGCTCAGTACTCAGGGTGCTCAGTGCTCCAGTACTAAGGGTGCTCAGTGCTCAGTACTCAGGGTGCTCAGTGCTCAGGGCTCGGGGTGCTGGGTGCTCAGTGCTCGGGGTGATGGGTGCTCAGTACTCAGGGTGCATGGTGCTCAGTGCACAGTACTCAGCGTGCTGGGTGCTCAGTGCTCGGGGTGCTGGGTCCTCAGTGCTCAGGGTGCTGGGTGCTCAGTTCTCAGGGTGCTGGGTGCTCAGTGCTCCCGGTGCTGGGTCCTCAGTGCTCAGGGTGCTGGGTGCTCAGTACTCAGGGTGCTGGGTCCTCAGTGCTCAGGGTGCTGGGTGCTTAGTACTCAGTGTGCTCAGTGCTCAGGGTGCTGGGTGCTCAGAACTCATGGTGCTGGGTGCTCAGTACTCAGGGTGCTGGGTGCTCAGTACTCAGGGTGCTTGGTGCTCAGTACTCAGAGTGCTGGGGTGCTCAGTGCTCAGGATGCTCAGTACTCATGGTGTGGGTGCTCATTCTCGGGGTGCTGGGTGCTCAGTACTCAGGTTGCTCAGTACTCTGGGTGCTCGGTGCTCAGTACTGATGGTGCTGGGTGCTCAGTAATCAGGGTGCTCGGTGCTCAGTTCTCAGGGTGCTCGGTGCTCAGTGTTTGGGGTGCTGGGTGCTCAGTACTCAGGGTGCTGGGTGCTCAGTGCTCAGGGTGCTGGGTGCTCAGTGCTCAGCGTGCTGGGTGCTCAGTACTCAGTGCTCATGATGCTGGGTGCTCAGTGCTCAGGGTGCTGGGTGCTCAGTGCTCAGGGTGCTCAGTGCTCAGTGCTCAGTACTCAGGGTGCTGGGTCCTCAGTACTCAGGGTGCTGGGTGCTCAGTGCTCGGGGTTCCCGGTGCTCAGTGCTTGGGGTGCTGGGTGCTCAGTACTCAGGGTGCTGGGTGCTCAGTGCTCGCGGTGCTGGGTCCTCAGTGCACAGGGTGCTGGGTGCTCAGTACTCAGGGTGCTGGGTCCTCAGTGCTCAGGGTAATGGGTGCTCAGTACTCAGTGTGCTCAGTGCTCAGGGTGCGGGGTGCTCAGAACTCAGGGTGCTGGGTGCTCAGTACTCAGGGTGCTGGGTGCTCAGTACTCAGGGTGCTTGGTGCTCAGTACTCAGGGTGCTGGGTGCTCAGTGCTCAGGGTGCTCGGTGCTCAGTACTCATGGTGCTGGGTGCTCATTCTCGGGGTGCTGGGTGCTCGTACTCAGGTTGTTCAGTACTCTGGGTGCTCCGTGTTCAGTACTCATGTTGCTGGGTGCTCAGTACTCAGGGTGCTCGGTGCTCAGTTCTCAGGGTGCTCGGTGCTCAGTGTTTGGGGTGCTGGGTGCTCAGTACTCAGGGTGCTGGGTGCTCAGTGCTCAGGGTGCTTGGTGCTCAGTGCTCAGGGTGCTGGGTGCTCAGTACTCAGTGTGCTCAGTGCTCAGTGCTCAGTACTCAGGGTGCTGGGTGCTCAGTACTCAGGGAGCTGGGTGCTCAGTGCTCGGGGTGATCGGTGCTCAGTGCTCGGGGTGCTCGGTGCTCAGTACTCATGGTGCTGGGTGCTCAGTACTCAGGGTGCTGGGTGCTCAGTGCTGGGTGCTCAGTGCTCGGGGTGCTCGGTGCTCAGTACGTTGGGTGCTCAGTGCTCAGGGTGCTGGGTGCTCAGTGCTCAGGGTGCTGGGTGCTCAGTGCTCAGGGTGCTTGATACTCAGTACTCAGGGTGCTGGGTGCTCAGTGCTCAGGTTGCTGGGTGCTCACGGCTCGGGGTGCTGGGTGCTCAGTACTCAGTGTGCTGGGTGCTCAGTACTCAGGGTGCTGGGTGCTCAGTACTCGGGGTGCTGGGTGCTCAGTGCTCAGGGTGCTGGGTGCTCAGTGCTCGCGGTGCTGGGTGCTCAGTACTCATGGTGCTGGGTGCGCAGTACTCAGGGTGCTGGGTGCTCAGTACTCAGGGTGCTGGGTGCTCAGTAATCAGGGTGCTGGGTGCTCAGTACTCGGGGTGCTGGGTGCTCAGTGCTCAGCGTGCTGGGTGCTCAGTACAAAGGGTGCTCGGTGCTCAGTGCTTGGGGTGCTGGGTGCTCAGTACTCAGGGTGCTGGGTACTCAGTGCTCAGGGTGCTGGGTGCTCAGTGCTCAGGGTGCTGGGTGCTCACGGCTCGGGGTGCTGGGTGCTCAGTACTCAGTGTGCTGGGTGCTCAGTCCTCGGGGTGCTGGGTGCTCAGTTCTCTGGGTGCTCAGTGTTCAGTACTCAGGGTGCTGGGTGCTCAGTACTCAGGGTGCTGGGTGCTCAGTACTCAGGGAGCTCAGTGCTTGGGGGCAGGGTGCACAGTACTCAGGGTGCTGGGTGCTCAGTACTCAGGGTGCTGTGTGTTCAGTGCTCAGGGTGCTGGGTGCTCATTGCTCGGGGTGCTGGGTGCTCATTCTCGGGGTGCTCGGTGCTCAGTACACAGGGTGCTGGGTGCTCAGTGCTCGGGGTGCTGGGTGCTCAGCACTCAGGTTGCTGGGTGCTCAGTACTCAGGGTGCTGGGCGCTCAGTGCTCGGGGTGCTGGGTGCTCAGTGCTCAGGGTGCTGGGTGCTCAGTACTTAGGGTGCTGGGTGCTCAGTGCTCGGGGTGCTCGGTGCTCAGTACTCAAGGTGCTGGGTGCTCAGTGCTCACGGTGCTGGGTGCTCAGTCCTCGGGGTGCTCCGTGCTCAGTGCTCAGGGTGCTGGGTGCTCAGTACTCTGGGTGCTCAGTGTTCAGTACTAAGGGTGCTCAGTGCTCAGTACTCAGGGTGCTCAGTGCTCAGGGCTCGGGGTGCTGGGTGCTCAGTGCTCGGGTGATGGGTGCTCAGTACTCAGGGTGCTGGGTGCTCAGTGCTCAGTACTCAGCGTGCTGGGTGCTCAGTGCTCGGGGTGCTGGGTCCTCAGTGCTCAGGGTGCTGGGTGCTCAGTACTCAGGGTGCTGGGTGATCAGTGCTCGGGGTGCTGGGTCCTCAGTGCTCAGGGTGCTGGGTGCTCAGTACTCAGGGTGCTGGGTCCTCAGTGCTCAGGGTGCTGGGTGCTCAGTACTCAGTGTGCTCAGTGCTCAGGGTGCTGGGTGCTCAGAACTCATGGTGCTGGGTGCTCAGTACTCAGGGTGCTGGGTGCTCAGTACTCAGGTTGCTTGGTGCTCAGTACTCAGAGTGCTGGGTGCTCAGTGCTCAGGGTGCTCGGTGCTCAGTACTCATGGTGCTGGGTGCTCATTCTCGGGGTGGTGGGTGCTCAGTACTCAGGTTGCTCAGTACTCTGGGTGCTCGGTGTTCAGTACTGATGGTGCTTGGTGCTCATTACTCAGGGTGCTCGGTGCTCAGTTCTCAGGGTGCTCGGTGCTCAGTGTTTGGGGTGCTGGGTGCTCAGTACTCAGGGTGCTGGGTGCTCAGTGCTCAGGGTGCTGGGTGCTCAGTGCTCAGCGTGCTGGGTGCTCAGTACTCAGTGCTCAGGATGCTGGGTGCTCAGTGCTCAGGGTGCTGGGTGCTCAGTGCTCAGGGTGCTGGGTGCTCAGTGCTCGGGGTGCCCGGTGCTCAGTGCTTGGGGTGCTGGGTCCTCAGTGCTCAGGGTGCTGGGTGCTCAGTGCTCAGGGTGCTGGGTGCTCAGTGCTCAGGGTGCTGGGTGCTCAGTACTCAGTGTGCTCAGTGCTCAGGGTGCGGGGTGCTCAGAACTCAGGGTGCTGGGTGCTCAGTACTCAGGGTGCTGGGTGCTCAGTACTCAGGGTGCTTGGTGCTCAGTACTCAGGGTGCTGGGAGCTCAGTGCTCAGGGTGCTCGGTGCTCAGTACTCATGGTGCTGGGTGATCATTCTCGGGGTGCTGGGTGCTCAGTACTCACGTTGTTCAGTACTCTGGGTGCTCCGTGTTCAGTACTCATGGTGCTGGGTGCTCAGTACTCAGGGTGCTCGGTGCTCAGATCTCAGGGTGCTCGGTGCTCAGTGTTTGGGGTGCTGGGTGCTCAGTACTCAGGGTGCTGGGTGCTCAGTGCTCAGGGTGCTTGGTGCTCAGTGCTCAGGGTGCTGGGTGCTCAGTACTCAGGGTGCTCAGTGCTCAGTGCTCAGTACTCAGGGTGCTGGGTGCTCAGTACTCAGGGTGCTGGGTGCTCAGTGCTCGGGGTGCCCGGTGCTCAGTGCTCGGGGTGCTCGGTGCTCAGTACTCATGGTGCTGGGTGCTCAGTACTCAGGGTGCTGGGTGCTCAGTGCTGGGTGCTCAGTGCTCGGGGTGCTCGGTGCTCAGTACGTTAGGTGCTCAGTGCTCAGGGTGCTGGGTGCTCAGTGCTCAGGGTGCTGGGTGCTCAGTGCTCAGGGTGCTTGATGCTCAGTACTCAGGGTGCTGGGTGCTCAGTGCTTGGGGTGCTGGGTGCTCAGTACTCAGGGTGCTGGGTGCTCAGTGCTCGAGGTGCTGGGTGCTCAGTGCTCGGGGTGCTGGGTGCTCAGTACTCGGGCTGCTGGGTGCTCAGTGCTCAGGGTGCTGGGTCTCAGTGCTCGGGGGTACTGGGTACTCATTGCTCAGTACACAGGGTGCTGAGTGCTCAGTGCTCGGGGTGCTGGGTGCTCAGTGCTCGGGGTGCTGGGTGCTCAGTACTCAGGGTGCTGGGTGCTCAGTACTCAGGGTGCTGTGTGTTCAGTGCTCAGGGTGCTGGGTGCTCAGTGCTCGGGGTGCTGGGTGCTCATTCTCGGGGTGCTGGGTGCTCAGTACTCAGGGAGCTGGGTGCAAAATGCTCGGGGTGCTCGGTGCTCAGTACACAGGGTGCTGGGTGCTCAGTGCTCGGGGTGCTGGGTGCTCAGCACTCAGGTTGCTGGGTGCTCAGTACTCAGGGTGCTGTGTGCTCAGTGCTCGGGGTGCTGGGTGCTCAGTGCTCAGGGTGCTGGGTGCTCAGTACTTAGGGTGCTGGGTGCTCAGTGCTCGGGGTACTCGGTGCTCAGTACTCAAGGTGCTGGGTGCTCAGTGCTCACGGTGCTGGTTGCTCAGTCCTCGGGGTGCTCCGTACTCAGTGCTCAGGGTGCTGGGTGCTCAGTACTCAGGGTGCTCAGTGCTGAGTACTAAGGGTGCTCAGTGCTCAGTACTCAGGGTGCTCAGTGCTCAGGGCTCGGGGTGCTGGGTGCTCAGTGCTCGGGGTGATGGGTGCTCAGTACTCAGGGTGCTTGGTGCTCAGTGCACAGTACTCAGCGTGCTGCATGCTCAGTGCTCGGGGTGCTGGGTGCTCAGCACTCAGGTTGCTGGGTGCTCAGTACTCAGGGTGCTGGGCGCTCAGTGCTCGGGGTGCTGGGTGCTCAGTGCTCAGGGTGCTGGGTGCTCAGTACTTAGGGTGCTGGGTGCTCAGTGCTCGGGGTGCTCGGTGCTCAGTACTCAAGGTGCTGGGTGCTCAGTGCTCACGGTGCTGGGTGCTCAGTCCTCGGGGTGCTCCGTGCTCAGTGCTCAGGGTGCTGGGTGCTCAGTACTCTGGGTGCTCAGTGTTCAGTACTAAGGGTGCTCAGTGCTCAGTACTCAGGGTGCTCAGTGCTCAGGGCTCGGGGTGCTGGGTGCTCAGTGCTCGGGTGATGGGTGCTCAGTACTCAGGGTGCTGGGTGCTCAGTGCTCAGTACTCAGCGTGCTGGGTGCTCAGTGCTCGGGGTGCTGGGTCCTCAGTGCTCAGGGTGCTGGGTGCTCAGTACTCAGGGTGCTGGGTGATCAGTGCTCGGGGTGCTGGGTCCTCAGTGCTCAGGGTGCTGGGTGCTCAGTACTCAGGGTGCTGGGTCCTCAGTGCTCAGGGTGCTGGGTGCTCAGTACTCAGTGTGCTCAGTGCTCAGGGTGCTGGGTGCTCAGAACTCATGGTGCTGGGTGCTCAGTACTCAGGGTGCTGGGTGCTCAGTACTCAGGTTGCTTGGTGCTCAGTACTCAGAGTGCTGGGTGCTCAGTGCTCAGGGTGCTCGGTGCTCAGTACTCATGGTGCTGGGTGCTCATTCTCGGGGTGGTGGGTGCTCAGTACTCAGGTTGCTCAGTACTCTGGGTGCTCGGTGTTCAGTACTGATGGTGCTTGGTGCTCATTACTCAGGGTGCTCGGTGCTCAGTTCTCAGGGTGCTCGGTGCTCAGTGTTTGGGGTGCTGGGTGCTCAGTACTCAGGGTGCTGGGTGCTCAGTGCTCAGGGTGCTGGGTGCTCAGTGCTCAGCGTGCTGGGTGCTCAGTACTCAGTGCTCAGGATGCTGGGTGCTCAGTGCTCAGGGTGCTGGGTGCTCAGTGCTCAGGGTGCTGGGTGCTCAGTGCTCGGGGTGCCCGGTGCTCAGTGCTTGGGGTGCTGGGTCCTCAGTGCTCAGGGTGCTGGGTGCTCAGTGCTCAGGGTGCTGGGTGCTCAGTGCTCAGGGTGCTGGGTGCTCAGTACTCAGTGTGCTCAGTGCTCAGGGTGCGGGGTGCTCAGAACTCAGGGTGCTGGGTGCTCAGTACTCAGGGTGCTGGGTGCTCAGTACTCAGGGTGCTTGGTGCTCAGTACTCAGGGTGCTGGGAGCTCAGTGCTCAGGGTGCTCGGTGCTCAGTACTCATGGTGCTGGGTGATCATTCTCGGGGTGCTGGGTGCTCAGTACTCAGGTTGTTCAGTACTCTGGGTGCTCCGTGTTCAGTACTCATGGTGCTGGGTGCTCAGTACTCAGGGTGCTCGGTGCTCAGATCTCAGGGTGCTCGGTGCTCAGTGTTTGGGGTGCTGGGTGCTCAGTACTCAGGGTGCTGGGTGCTCAGTGCTCAGGGTGCTTGGTGCTCAGTGCTCAGGGTGCTGGGTGCTCAGTACTCAGGGTGCTCAGTGCTCAGTGCTCAGTACTCAGGGTGCTGGGTGCTCAGTACTCAGGGTGCTGGGTGCTCAGTGCTCGGGGTGCCCGGTGCTCAGTGCTCGGGGTGCTCGGTGCTCAGTACTCATGGTGCTGGGTGCTCAGTACTCAGGGTGCTGGGTGCTCAGTGCTGGGTGCTCAGTGCTCGGGGTGCTCGGTGCTCAGTACGTTAGGTGCTCAGTGCTCAGGGTGCTGGGTGCTCAGTGCTCAGGGTGCTGGGTGCTCAGTGCTCAGGGTGCTTGATGCTCAGTACTCAGGGTGCTGGGTGCTCAGTGCTTGGGGTGCTGGGTGCTCAGTACTCAGGGTGCTGGGTGCTCAGTGCTCGAGGTGCTGGGTGCTCAGTGCTCGGGGTGCTGTGTGCTCAGTACTCGGGCTGCTGGGTGCTCAGTGCTCAGGGTGCTGGGTCTCAGTGCTCGGGGGTACTGGGTACTCATTGCTCAGTACACAGGGTGCTGAGTGCTCAGTGCTCGGGGTGCTGGGTGCTCAGTGCTCGGGGTGCTGGGTGCTCAGTACTCAGGGTGCTGGGTGCTCAGTACTCAGGGTGCTGTGTGTTCAGTGCTCAGGGTGCTGGGTGCTCAGTGCTCGGGGTGCTGGGTGCTCATTCTCGGGGTGCTGGGTGCTCAGTACTCAGGGAGCTGGGTGCAAAATGCTCGGGGTGCTCGGTGCTCAGTACACAGGGTGCTGGGTGCTCAGTGCTCGGGGTGCTGGGTGCTCAGCACTCAGGTTGCTGGGTGCTCAGTACTCAGGGTGCTGTGTGCTCAGTGCTCGGGGTGCTGGGTGCTCAGTGCTCAGGGTGCTGGGTGCTCAGTACTTAGGGTGCTGGGTGCTCAGTGCTCGGGGTACTCGGTGCTCAGTACTCAAGGTGCTGGGTGCTCAGTGCTCACGGTGCTGGTTGCTCAGTCCTCGGGGTGCTCCGTACTCAGTGCTCAGGGTGCTGGGTGCTCAGTACTCAGGGTGCTCAGTGCTGAGTACTAAGGGTGCTCAGTGCTCAGTACTCAGGGTGCTCAGTGCTCAGGGCTCGGGGTGCTGGGTGCTCAGTGCTCGGGGTGATGGGTGCTCAGTACTCAGGGTGCTTGGTGCTCAGTGCACAGTACTCAGCGTGCTGCATGCTCAGTGCTCGGGGTGCTGGGTCCTCAGTGCTCAGGGTGTTGGGTGCTCAGTACTCAGGGTGCTGGGTGCTCAGTGCTCCCGGTGCTGGGTCCTCAGTGCTCAGGGTGCTGGGTGCTCAGTACTCAGGGTGCTGGGTCCTCAGTGCTCAGGGTGCTGGGTGCTTAGTACTCAGTGTGCTCAGTGCTCAGGGTGCTGGGTGCTCAGAACTCATGGTGCTGGGTGCTCAGTACTCAGGGTGCTGGGTGCTCAGTTCTCAGGGTGCTTGGTGCTCAGTATTCAGAGTGCTGGGTGCTCAGTGCTCAGGGTGCTCGGTGCTCAGTACTCATGGTGCTGGGTGCTCATTCTCGGGGTGCTGGGTGCTCAGTACTCAGGTTGCTCAGTACTCTGGGTGCTCGGTGCTCAGTAATGATGGTGCTGGGTGCTCAGTACTCAGGGTGCTTGGTGCTCAGTTCTCAGGGTGCTCGGTGCTCAGTGTTTGGGGTGCTGGGTGCTCAGTACTCAGGGTGCTGGGTGCTCAGTGCTCAGGGTGCTGGGTGCTCAGTGCTCAGCGTGCTGGGTGCTCAGTACTCAGTGCTCAGGATGCTGGGTGCTCAGTGCTCAGTGTGCTGGGTGCTCAGTGCTCAGGGTGCTCAGTGCTCAGTGCTCAGTACTCAGGGTGCTGGGTCCTCAGTACTCAGGGTGCTGGGTGCTCAGTGCTCGGGGTGCCCGGTGCTCAGTGCTTGGGGTGCTGGGTGCTCAGTACTCAGGGTGCTGGGTGCTCAGCGCTCGCGGTGCTGGGTCCTCAGTGCTCAGGGTGCTAGGTGCTCAGTACTCAGGGTGCTGGGTCCTCAGTGCTCAGGGTGCTGGGTGCTCAGTACTCAGTGTGCTCAGTGCTCAGGGTGCGGGGTGCTCAGAACTCAGGGTGCTGGGTGCTCAGTACTCAGGGTGCTGGGTGCTCAGTACTCAGGGTGCTTGGTGCTCAGTACTCAGGGTGCTGGGTGCTCAGTGCTCAGGGTGCTCAGTGCTCAGTACTCATGGTGCTGGGTGCTCATTCTCGGGGTGCTGGGTGCTCAGTACTCAGGTTGTTCAGTACTCTGGGTGCTCCGTGTTCAGTACTCATGTTGCTGGGTGCTCAGTACTCAGGGTGCTCGGTGCTCAGTTCTCACGGTGCTCGGTGCTCAGTGTTTGGGGTGCTGGGTGCTCAGTACTCAGGGTGCTGGGTGCTCAGTGCTCAGGGTGCTTGGTGCTCAGTGCTCAGGGTGCTGGGTGCTCAGTACTCAGTGTGCTCAGTGCTCAGTGCTCAGTACTCAGGGTGCTGGGTGCTCAGTACTCAGGGTGCTGGGTGCTCAGTGCTCGGGGTGCCCGGTGCTCAGTGCTCGGGGTGCTCGGTGCTCAGTACTCATGGTGCTGGGTGCTCAGTACTCAGGGTGCTGGGTGCTCAGTGCTGGGTGCTCAGTGCTCGGGGTGCTCGGTGCTCAGTACGTTGGGTGCTCAGTGCTCAGGGTGCTGGGTGCTCAGTGCTCAGGGTGCTGGGTGCTCAGTGCTCAGGGTGCTTGATGCTCAGTACTCAGGGTGCTGGGTGCTCAGTGCTCAGGGTGCTGGGTGCTCACGGCTCGGGGTGCTGGGTGCTCAGTACTCAGTGTGCTGGGTGCTCAGTACTCAGGGTGCTGGGTGCTCAGTACTCGGGGTGCTGGGTGCTCAGTGCTCAGGGTGCTGGGTGCTCAGTGCTCGCGGTGCTGGGTGCTCAGTACTCATGGTGCTGGGTGCGCAGTACTCAGGGTGCTGGGTGCTCAGTACTCAGGGTGCTGGGTGCTCAGTACTCAGGGTGCTGGGTGCTCAGTACTCGGGGTGCTGGGTGCTCAGTGCTCAGCGTGCTGGGTGCTCAGTACAAAGGGTGCTCGGTGCTCAGTGCTTGGGGTGCTGGGTGCTCAGTACTCAGGGTGCTGGGTGCTCAGTGCTCAGGGTGCTGGGTGCTCAGTGCTCAGGGTGCTGGGTGCCCAGTACTCAGTGCTCAGGATGCTCGGTGCTCAGTGCTCGGGCTACTGGGTGCTCAGTGCTCTGGGTGCTGGGTGCTCAGTACTCAGGGTGCTGGGTTCTCAGTACTCAGGGTGCTGGGTGCACAGTGCTAGGGGTGCTGGGTGCTCAGTGCTCGGGGTCTGGGTGCTCAGTACTCAGGGCGCTGGGTGCTCAGTACTCAGGGTGCTGGGTGCTCAGTGCTCAGGGTGCTGGGTGCTCAGTGCTCTGGGTGCTGAGTGCTCAGTGCTCAGGGTGCTGGGGGCTCAGTGCTCAGGGTGCTGTGTGCTCAGTACTCAGGGTGCTGGGTGCTCAGTGCTCAGGGTGCTGGGTGCTCAGCGCTCAGGGTGCTGGGTGCTCAGTACTCAGGGTGCTCACTGCTCAGTGCTCAGTACTCAGGGTGCTGGGTGCTCAGTACTCAGGGTGCTGGGTGCTCAGTGCTCGGGGTGCCCGGTGCTCAGTGCTCGGGGAGCTCGGTGCTCAGTACTCAGGGTGCTGGGTGCTCAGTACTCAGGGTGCTGGGTGCTCAGTGCTGGGTGCTCAGTGCTAGGGGTGCTCGGTGCTCAGTACGTTGGGTGCTCAGTGCTCAGGGTGCTGGGTGCTCAGTGCTCAGGGTGCTGGGTGCTCAGTGCTCAGGGTGCTTGATGCTCAGTACTCAGGGTGCTGGGTGCTCAGTGCTCAGGGTGCTGGGTGCTCAGTGCTCGGGGTGCTGGGTGCTCAGTACTCAGTGTGCTTTGTGCTCAGTACGCAGGGTGCTGGGTGCTCAGTACTCGGGGTGCTGGGTGCTCAGTGCTCAGCGTGCTGGGTGCTCAGTGCTCACGGTGCTGGGTGCTCAGTCCTCGGGGTGCTCCGTGCTCAGTGCTCAGGGTGTTGGGTGCTCAGTACTCTGGGTGCTCAGTGTTCAGTACTAAGGGTGCTCAGTGCTCAGTACTCAGGGTGCTCAGTGCTCAGGGCTCGGGGTGCTGGGTGCTCAGTGCTCGGGTGATGGGTGCTCAGTACTCAGGGTGCTGGGTGCTCAGTGCTCAGTACTCAGCGTGCTGGGTGCTCAGTGCTCGGGGTGCTGGGTCCTCAGTGCTCAGGGTGCTGGGTGCTCAGTACTCAGGGTGCTGGGTGATCAGTGCTCGGGGTGCTGGGTCCTCAGTGCTCAGGGTGCTGGGTGCTCAGTACTCAGGGTGCTGGGTCCTCAGTGCTCAGGGTGCTGGGTGCTCAGTACTCAGTGTGCTCAGTGCTCAGGGTGCTGGGTGCTCAGAACTCATGGTGCTGGGTGCTCAGTACTCAGGGTGCTGGGTGCTCAGTACTCAGGTTGCTTGGTGCTCAGTACTCAGAGTGCTGGGTGCTCAGTGCTCAGGGTGCTCGGTGCTCAGTACTCATGGTGCTGGGTGCTCATTCTCGGGGTGGTGGGTGCTCAGTACTCAGGTTGCTCAGTACTCTGGGTGCTCGGTGCTCAGTACTGATGGTGCTTGGTGCTCATTACTCAGGGTGCTCGGTGCTCAGTTCTCAGGGTGCTCGGTGCTCAGTGTTTGGGGTGCTGGGTGCTCAGTACTCAGGGTGCTGGGTGCTCAGTGCTCAGGGTGCTGGGTGCTCAGTGCTCAGCGTGCTGGGTGCTCAGTACTCAGTGCTCAGGATGCTGGGTGCTCAGTGCTCAGGGTGCTGGGTGCTCAGTGCTCAGGGTGCTCAGTGCTCAGTGCTCAGTACTCAGGGTGCTGGGTCCCCAGTACTCAGGGTGCTGGGTGCTCAGTGCTCGGTGTGCCCGGTGCTCAGTGCTTGGGGTGCTGGGTCCTCAGTGCTCAGGGTGCTCGGTGCTCAGTACTCATGGTGCTGGGTGATCATTCTCGGGGTGCTGGGTGCTCAGTACTCAGGTTGTTCAGTACTCTGGGTGCTCCGTGTTCAGTACTCATGGTGCTGGGTGCTCAGTACTCAGGGTGCTCGGTGCTCAGATCTCAGGGTGCTCGGTGCTCAGTGTTTGGGGTGCTGGGTGCTCAGTACTCAGGGTGCTGGGTGCTCAGTGCTCAGGGTGCTTGGTGCTCAGTGCTCAGGGTGCTGGGTGCTCAGTACTCAGGGTGCTCAGTGCTCAGTGCTCAGTACTCAGGGTGCTGGGTGCTCAGTACTCAGGGTGCTGGGTGCTCAGTGCTCGGGGTGCCCGGTGCTCAGTGCTCGGGGTGCTCGGTGCTCAGTACTCATGGTGCTGGTGATCATTCTCGGGGTGCTGGGTGCTCAGTACTCAGGTTGTTCAGTACTCTGGGTGCTCCGTGTTCAGTACTCATGGTGCTGGGTGCTCAGTACTCAGGGTGCTCGGTGCTCAGATCTCAGGGTGCTCGGTGCTCAGTGTTTGGGGTGCTGGGTGCTCAGTACTCAGGGTGCTGGGTGCTCAGTGCTCAGGGTTCTTGGTGCTCAGTGCTCAGGGTGCTGGGTGCTCAGTACTCAGGGTGCTCAGTGCTCAGTGCTCAGTACTCAGGGTGCTGGGTGCTCAGTACTCAGGGTGCTGGGTGCTCAGTGCTCGGGGTGCCCGGTGCTCAGTGCTCGGGGTGCTCGGTGCTCAGTACTCATGGTGCTGGGTGCTCAGTACTCAGGGTGCTCAGTGCTCAGTGCTCAGTACTCAGGGTGCTGGGTGCTCAGTACTCAGGGTGCTGGGTGCTCAGTGCTCGGGGTGCCCGGTGCTCAGTGCTCGGGGTGCTCGGTGCTCAGTACTCATGGTGCTGGGTGATCATTCTCGGGGTGCTGGGTGCTCAGTACTCAGGTTGTTCAGTACTCTGGGTGCTCCGTGTTCAGTACTCATGGTGCTGGGTGCTCAGTACTCAGGGTGCTCGGTGCTCAGATCTCAGGGTGCTCGGTGCTCAGTGTTTGGGGTGCTGGGTGCTCAGTACTCAGGGTGCTGGGTGCTCAGTGCTCAGGGTGCTTGGTGCTCAGTGCTCAGGGTGCTGGGTGCTCAGTACTCAGGGTGCTCAGTGCTCAGTGCTCAGTACTCAGGGTGCTGGGTGCTCAGTGCTCGGGGTGCCCGGTGCTCAGTGCTCGGGGTGCTCGGTGCTCAGTACTCATGGTGCTGGGTGCTCAGTACTCAGGGTGCTGGGTGCTCAGTGCTGGGTGCTCAGTGCTCGGGGTGCTCGGTGCTCAGTACGTTAGGTGCTCAGTGCTCAGGGTGCTGGGTGCTCAGTGCTCAAGGTGCTGGGTGCTCAGTGCTCAGGGTGCTTGATGCTCAGTACTCAGGGTGCTGGGTGCTCAATGCTTGGGGTGCTGGGTGCTCAGTACTCAGGGTGCTGGGTGCTCAGTGCTCGAGGTGCTGGGTGCTCAGTGCTCGGGGTGCTGGGTGCTCAGTACTCGGGCTGCTGGGTGCTCAGTGCTCAGGGTGCTGGGTCTCAGTGCTCGGGGGTACTGGGTACTCATTGTTCAGTACACAGGGTGCTGAGTGCTCAGTGCTCGGGGTGCTGGGTGCTCAGTGCTCGGGGTGCTGGGTGCTCAGTACTCAGGGTGCTGGGTGCTCAGTACTCAGGGTGCTGTGTGTTCAGTGCTCAGGGTGCTGGGTGCTCAGTGCTCGGGGTGCTGGGTGCTCATTCTCGGGGTGCTGGGTGCTCAGTACTCAGGGAGCTGGGTGCAAAATGCTCGGGGTGCTCGGTGCTCAGTACACAGGGTGCTGGGTGCTCAGTGCTCGGGGTGCTGGGTGCTCAGCACTCAGGTTGCTGGGTGCTCAGTACTCAGGGTGCTGGGTGCTCAGTGCTCGGGGTGCTGGGTGCTCAGTGCTCAGGGTGCTGGGTGCTCAGTACTTAGGGTGCTATGTGCTCAGTGCTCGGGGTGCTCGGTGCTCAGTACTCAAGGTGCTGGGTGCTCAGTGCTCACGGTGCTGGTTGCTCAGTCCTCGGGGTGCTCCGTACTCAGTGCTCAGGGTGCTGGGTGCTCAGTACTCAGGGTGCTCAGTGCTCAGTACTAAGGGTGCTCAGTGCTCAGTACTCAGGGTGCTCAGTGCTCAGGGCTCGGGGTGCTGGGTGCTCAGTGCTCGGGGTGATGGGTGCTCAGTACTCAGGGTGCTTGGTGCTCAGTGCACAGTACTCAGCGTGCTGGGTGCTCAGTGCTCGGGGTGCTGGGTCCTCAGTGCTCAGGGTGCTGGGTGCTCAGTACTCAGGGTGCTGGGTGCTCAGTGCTCCCGGTGCTGGGTCTTCAGTGCTCAGGGTGCTGGGTGCTCAGTACTCAGGGTGCTGGGTCCTCAGTGCTCAGGGTGCTGGGTGCTTAGTACTCAGTGTGCTCAGTGCTCAGGGTGCTGGGTGCTCAGAACTCATGGTGCTGGGTGCTCAGTACTCAGGGTGCTGGGTGCTCAGTACTCAGGGTGCTTGGTGCTCAGTACTCAGAGTGCTGGGTGCTCAGTGCTCAGGGTGCTCGGTGCTCAGTACTCATGGTGCTGGGTGCTCATTCTCGGGGTGCTGGGTGCTCAGTACTCAGGTTGCTCAGTACTCTGGGTGCTCGGTGCTCAGTACTGATGGTGCTGGGTGCTCAGTACTCAGGGTGCTCGGTGCTCAGTTCTCAGGGTGCTCGGTGCTCAGTGTTTGGGGTGCTGGGTGCTCAGTACTCAGGGTGCTGGGTGCTCAGTGCTCAGGGTGCTGGGTGCTCAGTGCTCAGCGTGCTGGGTGCTCAGTACTCAGTGCTCAGGATGCTGGGTGCTCAGTGCTCAGTGTGCTGGGTGCTCAGTGCTCAGGGTGCTCAGTGCTCAGTGCTCAGTACTCAGGGTGCTGGGTCCTCAGTACTCAGGGTGCTGGGTGCTCAGTGCTCGGGGTGCCCGGTGCTCAGTGCTTGGGGTGCTGGGTGCTCAGTACTCAGGGTGCTGGGTGCTCAGCGCTCGCGGTGCTGGGTCCTCAGTGCTCAGGGTGCTGGGTGCTCAGTACTCAGGGTGCTGGGTCCTCAGTGCTCAGGGTGCTGGGTGCTCAGTACTCAGTGTGCTCAGTGCTCAGGGTGCGGGGTGCTCAGAACTCAGGGTGCTGGGTGCTCAGTACTCAGGGTGCTGGGTGCTCAGTACTCAGGGTGCTTGGTGCTCAGTACTCAGGGTGCTGGTTGCTCAGTACTCAGGGTGCTGGGTGCTCAGTGCTCGGGTGATGGGTGCTCAGTACTCAGGGTGCTGGGTGCTCAGTGCTCAGTACTCAGCGTGCTGGGTGCTCAGTGCTCGGGGTGCTGGGTCCTCAGTGCTCAGGGTGCTGGGTGCTCAGTACTCAGGGTGCTGGGTGATCAGTGCTCGGGGTGCTGGGTCCTCAGTGCTCAGGGTGCTGGGTGCTCAGTACTCAGGGTGCTGGGTCCTCAGTGCTCAGGGTGCTGGGTGCTCAGTACTCAGTGTGCTCAGTGCTCAGGGTGCTGGGTGCTCAGAACTCATGGTGCTGGGTGCTCAGTACTCAGGGTGCTGGGTGCTCAGTACTCAGGTTGCTTGGTGCTCAGTACTCAGAGTGCTGGGTGCTCAGTGCTCAGGGTGCTCGGTGCTCAGTACTCATGGTGCTGGGTGCTCATTCTCGGGGTGGTGGGTGCTCAGTACTCAGGTTGCTCAGTACTCTGGGTGCTCGGTGCTCAGTACTGATGGTGCTTGGTGCTCATTACTCAGGGTGCTCGGTGCTCAGTTCTCAGGGTGCTCGGTGTTCAGTGTTTGGGGTGCTGGGTGCTCAGTACTCAGTGCTCAGGATGCTGGGTGCTCAGTGCTCAGGGTGCTGGGTGCTCAGTGCTCAGGGTGCTCAGTGCTCAGTGCTCAGTACTCAGGGTCCTGGGTCCCCAGTACTAAGGGTGCTGGGTGCTCAGTGCTCGGTGTGCCCGGTGCTCAGTGCTTGGGGTGCTGGGTCCTCAGTGCTCAGGGTGCTCGGTGCTCAGTACTCATGGTGCTGGGTGATCATTCTCGGGGTGCTGGGTGCTCAGTACTCAGGTTGTTCAGTACTCTGGGTGCTCCGTGTTCAGTACTCATGGTGCTGGGTGCTCAGTACTCAGGGTGCTCGGTGCTCAGATCTCAGGGTGCTCGGTGCTCAGTGTTTGGGGTGCTGGGTGCTCAGTACTCAGGGTGCTGGGTGCTCAGTGCTCAGGGTGCTTGGTGCTCAGTGCTCAGGGTGCTGGGTGCTCAGTACTCAGGGTGCTCAGTGCTCAGTGCTCAGTACTCAGGGTGCTGGGTGCTCAGTACTCAGGGTGCTGGGTGCTCAGTGCTCGGGGTGCCCGGTGCTCAGTGCTCGGGGTGCTCGGTGCTCAGTACTCATGGTGCTGGTGATCATTCTCGGGGTGCTGGGTGCTCAGTACTCAGGTTGTTCAGTACTCTGGGTGCTCCGTGTTCAGTACTCATGGTGCTGGGTGCTCAGTACTCAGGGTGCTCGGTGCTCAGATCTCAGGGTGCTCGGTGCTCAGTGTTTGGGGTGCTGGGTGCTCAGTACTCAGGGTGCTGGGTGCTCAGTGCTCAGGGTGCTTGGTGCTCAGTGCTCAGGGTGCTGGGTGCTCAGTACTCAGGGTGCTCAGTGCTCAGTGCTCAGTACTCAGGGTGCTGGGTGCTCAGTACTCAGGGTGCTGGGTGCTCAGTGCTCGGGGTGCCCGGTGCTCAGTGCTCGGGGTGCTCGGTGCTCAGTACTCATGGTGCTGGGTGCTCAGTACTCAGGGTGCTCAGTGCTCAGTGCTCAGTACTCAGGGTGCTGGGTGCTCAGTACTCAGGGTGCTGGGTGCTCAGTGCTCGGGGTGCCCGGTGCTCAGTGCTCGGGGTGCTCGGTGCTCAGTACTCATGGTGCTGGGTGATCATTCTCGGGGTGCTGGGTGCTCAGTACTCAGGTTGTTCAGTACTCTGGGTGCTCCGTGTTCAGTACTCATGGTGCTGGGTGCTCAGTACTCAGGGTGCTCGGTGCTCAGATCTCAGGGTGCTCGGTGCTCAGTGTTTGGGGTGCTGGGTGCTCAGTACTCAGGGTGCTGGGTGCTCAGTGCTCAGGGTGCTTGGTGCTCAGTGCTCAGGGTGCTGGGTGCTCAGTACTCAGGGTGCTCAGTGCTCAGTGCTCAGTACTCATGGTGCTGGGTGCTCAGTACTCAGGGTGCTGGGTGCTCAGTGCTCGGGGTGCCCGGTGCTCAGTGCTCGGGGTGCTTGGTGCTCAGTACTCATGGTGCTGGGTGCTCAGTACTCAGGGTGCTGGGTGCTCAGTGCTGGGTGCTCAGTGCTCGGGGTGCTCGGTGCTCAGTACGTTAGGTGCTCAGTGCTCAGGGTGCTGGGTGCTCAGTGCTCAAGGTGCTGGGTGCTCAGTGCTCAGGGTGCTTGATGCTCAGTACTCAGGGTGCTGGGTGCTCAATGCTTGGGGTGCTGGGTGCTCAGTACTCAGGGTGCTGGGTGCTCAGTGCTCGAGGTGCTGGGTGCTCAGTGCTCGGGGTGCTGGGTGCTCAGTACTCGGGCTGCTGGGTGCTCAGTGCTCAGGGTGCTGGGTCTCAGTGCTCGGGGGTACTGGGTACTCATTGTTCAGTACACAGGGTGCTGAGTGCTCAGTGCTCGGGGTGCTGGGTGCTCAGTGCTCGGGGTGCTGGGTGCTCAGTACTCAGGGTGCTGGGTGCTCAGTACTCAGGGTGCTGTGTGTTCAGTGCTCAGGGTGCTGGGTGCTCAGTGCTCGGGGTGCTGGGTGCTCATTCTCGGGGTGCTGGGTGCTCAGTACTCAGGGAGCTGGGTGCAAAATGCTCGGGGTGCTCGGTGCTCAGTACACAGGGTGCTGGGTGCTCAGTGCTCGGGGTGCTGGGTGCTCAGCACTCAGGTTGCTGGGTGCTCAGTACTCAGGGTGCTGGGTGCTCAGTGCTCGGGGTGCTGGGTGCTCAGTGCTCAGGGTGCTGGGTGCTCAGTACTTAGGGTGCTATGTGCTCAGTGCTCGGGGTGCTCGGTGCTCAGTACTCAAGGTGCTGGGTGCTCAGTGCTCACGGTGCTGGTTGCTCAGTCCTCGGGGTGCTCCGTACTCAGTGCTCAGGGTGCTGGGTGCTCAGTACTCAGGGTGCTCAGTGCTCAGTACTAAGGGTGCTCAGTGCTCAGTACTCAGGGTGCTCAGTGCTCAGGGCTCGGGGTGCTGGGTGCTCAGTGCTCGGGGTGATGGGTGCTCAGTACTCAGGGTGCTTGGTGCTCAGTGCACAGTACTCAGCGTGCTGGGTGCTCAGTGCTCGGGGTGCTGGGTCCTCAGTGCTCAGGGTGCTGGGTGCTCAGTACTCAGGGTGCTGGGTGCTCAGTGCTCCCGGTGCTGGGTCTTCAGTGCTCAGGGTGCTGGGTGCTCAGTACTCAGGGTGCTGGGTCCTCAGTGCTCAGGGTGCTGGGTGCTTAGTACTCAGTGTGCTCAGTGCACAGGGTGCTGGGTGCTCAGAACTCATGGTGCTGGGTGCTCAGTACTCAGGGTGCTGGGTGCTCAGTACTCAGGGTGCTTGGTGCTCAGTACTCAGAGTGCTGGGTGCTCAGTGCTCAGGGTGCTCGGTGCTCAGTACTCATGGTGCTGGGTGCTCATTCTCGGGGTGCTGGGTGCTCAGTACTCAGGTTGCTCAGTACTCTGGGTGCTCGGTGCTCAGTACTGATGGTGCTGGGTGCTCAGTACTCAGGGTGCTCGGTGCTCAGTTCTCAGGGTGCTCGGTGCTCAGTGTTTGGGGTGCTGGGTGCTCAGTACTCAGGGTGCTGGGTGCTCAGTGCTCAGGGTGCTGGGTGCTCAGTGCTCAGCGTGCTGGGTGCTCAGTACTCAGTGCTCAGGATGCTGGGTGCTCAGTGCTCAGTGTGCTGGGTGCTCAGTGCTCAGGGTGCTCAGTGCTCAGTGCTCAGTACTCAGGGTGCTGGGTCCTCAGTACTCAGGGTGCTGGGTGCTCAGTGCTCGGGGTGCCCGGTGCTCAGTGCTTGGGGTGCTGGGTGCTCAGTACTCAGGGTGCTGGGTGCTCAGCGCTCGCGGTGCTGGGTCCTCAGTGCTCAGGGTGCTGGGTGCTCAGTACTCAGGGTGCTGGGTCCTCAGTGCTCAGGGTGCTGGGTGCTCAGTACTCAGTGTGCTCAGTGCTCAGGGTGCGGGGTGCTCAGAACTCAGGGTGCTGGGTGCTCAGTACTCAGGGTGCTGGGTGCTCAGTACTCAGGGTGCTTGGTGCTCAGTACTCAGGGTGCTGGGTGCTCAGTGCTCAGGGTGCTGGGTGCTCAGTACTCATGGTGCTGGGTGCTCATTCTCGGGGTGCTGGGTGCTCAGTACTCAGGTTGTTCTGTACTCTGGGTGCTCCGTGTTCAGTACTCATGTTGCTGGGTGCTCAGTACTCAGGGTGCTCGGTGCTCAGTTCTCAGGGTGCTCGGTGCTCAGTGTTTGGGGTGCTGGGTGCTCAGTTCTCAGGGTGCTGGGTGCTCAGTGCTCAGGGTACTTGGTGCTCAGTGCTCAGGGTGCTGGGTGCTCAGTACTCAGTGTGCTCAGTGCTCAGTGCTCAGTACTCAGGGTGCTGGGTGCTCAGTACTCAGGGTGCTGGGTGCTCAGTGCTCGGGGTGCCCGGTGCTCAGGGCTCGGGGTGCTCGGTGCTCAGTACTCATGGTGCTGGGTGCTCAGTACTCAGGGTGCTGGGTGCTCAGTGCTGGGTGCTCAGTGCTCAGGGTGCTCGGTGCTCAGTACGTTGGGTGCTCAGTGCTCAGGGTGCTGGGTGCTCAGTGCTCGAGGTGCTGGGTGCTCAGTGCTCGGGGTGCTGGGTGCTCAGTACTCGGGCTGCTGGGTGCTCAGTGCTCAGGGTGCTGGGTCTCAGTGCTCGGGGATACTGGGTACTCATTGTTCAGTACACAGGGTGCTGAGTGCTCAGTGCTCGGGGTGCTGGGTGCTCAGTGCTCGGGGTGCTGGGTGCTCAGTACTCAGGGTGCTGGGTGCTCAGTACTCAGGGTGCTGTGTGTTCAGTGCTCAGGGTGCTGGGTTCTCAGTGCTCGGGGTGCTGGGTGCTCATTCTCGGGGTGCTGGGTGCTCAGTACTCAGGGAGCTGGGTGCAAAATGCTCGGGGTGCTCGGTGCTCAGTACACAGGGTGCTGGGTGCTCAGTGCTCGGGGTGCTGGGTGCTCAGCACTCAGGTTGCTGGGTGCTCAGTACTCAGGGTGCTGGGTGCTCAGTGCTCGGGGTGCTGGGTGCTCAGTTCTCAGGGTGCTGGGTGCTCAGTACTTAGGGTGCTATGTGCTCAGTGCTCGGGGTGCTCGGTGCTCAGTACTCAAGGTGCTGGGTGCTCAGTGCTCACGGTGCTGGTTGCTCAGTCCTCGGGGTGCTCCGTACTCAGTGCTCAGGGTGCTGGGTGCTCAGTACTCAGGGTGCTCAGTGCTCAGTACTAAGGGTGCTCAGTGCTCAGTACTCAGGGTGCTCAGTGCTCAGGGCTCGGGGTGCTGGGTGCTCAGTGCTCGGGGTGATGGGTGCTCAGTACTCAGGGTGCTTGGTGCTCAGTGCACAGTACTCAGCGTGCTGGGTGCTCAGTGCTCGGGGTGCTGGGTCCTCAGTGCTCAGGGTGCTGGGTGCTCAGTACTCAGGGTGCTGGGTGCTCAGTGCTCCCGGTGCTGGGTCTTCAGTGCTCAGGGTGCTGGGTGCTCAGTACTCAGGGTGCTGGGTCCTCAGTGCTCAGGGTGCTGGGTGCTTAGTACTCAGTGTGCTCAGTGCTCAGGGTGCTGGGTGCTCAGAACTCATGGTGCTGGGTGCTCAGTACTCAGGGTGCTGGGTGCTCAGTACTCAGGGTGCTTGGTGCTCAGTACTCAGAGTGCTGGGTGCTCAGTGCTCAGGGTGCTCGGTGCTCAGTACTCATGGTGCTGGGTGCTCATTCTCGGGGTGCTGGGTGCTCAGTACTCAGGTTGCTCAGTACTCTGGGTGCTCGGTGCTCAGTACTGATGGTGCTGGGTGCTCAGTACTCAGGGTGCTCGGTGCTCAGTTCTCAGGGTGCTCGGTGCTCAGTGTTTGGGGTGCTGGGTGCTCAGTACTCAGGGTGCTGGGTGCTCAGTGCTCAGGGTGCTGGGTGCTCAGTGCTCAGCGTGCTGGGTGCTCAGTACTCAGTGCTCAGGATGCTGGGTGCTCAGTGCTCAGTGTGCTGGGTGCTCAGTGCTCAGGGTGCTCAGTGCTCAGTGCTCAGTACTCAGGGTGCTGGGTCCTCAGTACTCAGGGTGCTGGGTGCTCAGTGCTCGGGGTGCCCGGTGCTCAGTGCTTGGGGTGCTGGGTGCTCAGTACTCAGGGTGCTGGGTGCTCAGCGCTCGCGGTGCTGGGTCCTCAGTGCTCAGGGTGCTGGGTGCTCAGTACTCAGGGTGCTGGGTCCTCAGTGCTCAGGGTGCTGGGTGCTCAGTACTCAGTGTGCTCAGTGCTCAGGGTGCGGGGTGCTCAGAACTCAGGGTGCTGGGTGCTCAGTACTCAGGGTGCTGGGTGCTCAGTACTCAGGGTGCTTGGTGCTCAGTACTCAGGGTGCTGGGTGCTCAGTGCTCAGGGTGCTGGGTGCTCAGTACTCATGGTGCTGGGTGCTCATTCTCGGGGTGCTGGGTGCTCAGTACTCAGGTTGTTCTGTACTCTGGGTGCTCCGTGTTCAGTACTCATGTTGCTGGGTGCTCAGTACTCAGGGTGCTCGGTGCTCAGTTCTCAGGGTGCTCGGTGCTCAGTGTTTGGGGTGCTGGGTGCTCAGTTCTCAGGGTGCTGGGTGCTCAGTGCTCAGGGTACTTGGTGCTCAGTGCTCAGGGTGCTGGGTGCTCAGTACTCAGTGTGCTCAGTGCTCAGTGCTCAGTACTCAGGGTGCTGGGTGCTCAGTACTCAGGGTGCTGGGTGCTCAGTGCTCGGGGTGCCCGGTGCTCAGTGCTCGGGGTGCTCGGTGCTCAGTACTCATGGTGCTGGGTGCTCAGTACTCAGGGTGCTGGGTGCTCAGTGCTGGGTGCTCAGTGCTCAGGGTGCTCGGTGCTCAGTACGTTGGGTGCTCAGTGCTCAGGGTGCTGGGTGCTCAGTGCTCAGGGTGCTGGGTGCTCAGTGCTCAGGGTGCTTGATGCTCAGTACTCAGGGTGCTGGGTGCTCAGTGCTCAGGGTGCCGGGTGCTCACGGCTCGGGGTGCTGGGTGCTCAGTACTCAGTGTTCTGGGTGCTCAGTACTCAGGGTGCTGGGTGCTCAGTACTCGGGGTGCTGGGTGCTCAGTGCTCAGGGTGCTGGGTGCTCAGTGCTCGCGGTGCTGGGTGCTCAGTACTCATGGTGCTGGGTGCGCAGTACTCAGGGTGCTGGGTGCTCAGTACTCAGGGTGCTGGGTGCTCAGTACTCAGGGTGCTGGGTGCTCAGTACTCGGGGTGCTGGGTGCTCAGCGTGCTGGGTGCTCAGTACAAAGGGTGCTCGGTGCTCAGTGCTTGGGGTGCTGGGTGCTCAGTACTCAGGGTGCTGGGTGCTCAGTGCTCAAGGTGCTGGGTGCTCAGTGCTCAGGGTGCTTGATGCTCAGTACTCAGGGTGCTGGGTGCTCAATGCTTGGGGTGCTGGGTGCTCAGTACTCAGGGTGCTGGGTGCTCAGTGCTCGAGGTGCTGGGTGCTCAGTGCTCGGGGTGCTGGGTGCTCAGTACTCGGGCTGCTGGGTGCTCAGTGCTCAGGGTGCTGGGTCTCAGTGCTCGGGGGTACTGGGTACTCATTGTTCAGTACACAGGGTGCTGAGTGCTCAGTGCTCGGGGTGCTGGGTGCTCAGTGCTCGGGGTGCTGGGTGCTCAGTACTCAGGGTGCTGGGTGCTCAGTACTCAGGGTGCTGTGTGTTCAGTGCTCAGGGTGCTGGGTGCTCAGTGCTCGGGGTGCTGGGTGCTCATTCTCGGGGTGCTGGGTGCTCAGTACTCAGGGAGCTGGGTGCAAAATGCTCAGGGTGCTCGGTGCTCAGTACACAGGGTGCTGGGTGCTCAGTGCTCGGGGTGCTGGGTGCTCAGCACTCAGGTTGCTGGGTGCTCAGTACTCTGGGTGCTGGGTGCTCAGTGCTCGGGGTGCTGGGTGCTCAGTGCTCAGGGTGCTGGGTGCTCAGTACTTAGGGTGCTATGTGCTCAGTGCTCGGGGTGCTCGGTGCTCAGTACTCAAGGTGCTGGGTGCTCAGTGCTCACGGTGCTGGTTGCTCAGTCCTCGGGGTGCTCCGTACTCAGTGCTCAGGGTGCTGGGTGCTCAGTACTCAGGGTGCTCAGTGCTCAGTACTAAGGGTGCTCAGTGCTCAGTACTCAGGGTGCTCAGTGCTCAGGGCTCGGGGTGCTGGGTGCTCAGTGCTCGGGGTGATGGGTGCTCAGTACTCAGGGTGCTTGGTGCTCAGTGCACAGTACTCAGCGTGCTGGGTGCTCAGTGCTCGGGGTGCTGGGTCCTCAGTGCTCAGGGTGCTGGGTGCTCAGTACTCAGGGTGCTGGGTGCTCAGTGCTCCCGGTGCTGGGTCTTCAGTGCTCAGGGTGCTGGGTGCTCAGTACTCAGGGTGCTGGGTCCTCAGTGCTCAGGGTGCTGGGTGCTTAGTACTCAGTGTGCTCAGTGCTCAGGGTGCTGGGTGCTCAGAACTCATGGTGCTGGGTGCTCAGTACTCAGGGTGCTGGGTGCTCAGTACTCAGGGTGCTTGGTGCTCAGTACTCAGAGTGCTGGGTGCTCAGTGCTCAGGGTGCTCGGTGCTCAGTACTCATGGTGCTGGGTGCTCATTCTCGGGGTGCTGGGTGCTCAGTACTCAGGTTGCTCAGTACTCTGGGTGCTCGGTGCTCAGTACTGATGGTGCTGGGTGCTCAGTACTCAGGGTGCTCGGTGCTCAGTTCTCAGGGTGCTCGGTGCTCAGTGTTTGGGGTGCTGGGTGCTCAGTACTCAGGGTGCTGGGTGCTCAGTGCTCAGGGTGCTGGGTGCTCAGTGCTCAGCGTGCTGGGTGCTCAGTACTCAGTGCTCAGGATGCTGGGTGCTCAGTGCTCAGTGTGCTGGGTGCTCAGTGCTCAGGGTGCTCAGTGCTCAGTGCTCAGTACTCAGGGTGCTGGGTCCTCAGTACTCAGGGTGCTGGGTGCTCAGTGCTCGGGGTGCCCGGTGCTCAGTGCTTGGGGTGCTGGGTGCTCAGTACTCAGGGTGCTGGGTGCTCAGCGCTCGCGGTGCTGGGTCCTCAGTGCTCAGGGTGCTGGGTGCTCAGTACTCAGGGTGCTGGGTCCTCAGTGCTCAGGGTGCTGGGTGCTCAGTACTCAGTGTGCTCAGTGCTCAGGGTGCGGGGTGCTCAGAACTCAGGGTGCTGGGTGCTCAGTACTCAGGGTGCTGGGTGCTCAGTACTCAGGGTGCTTGGTGCTCAGAACTCAGGGTGCTGGTTGCTCAGTACTCAGGGTGCTGGGTGCTCAGTGCTCGGGTGATGGGTGCTCAGTACTCAGGGTGCTGGGTGCTCAGTGCTCAGTACTCAGCGTGCTGGGTGCTCAGTGCTCGGGGTGCTGGGTCCTCAGTGCTCAGGGTGCTGGGTGCTCAGTACTCAGGGTGCTGGGTGATCAGTGCTCGGGGTGCTGGGTCCTCAGTGCTCAGGGTGCTGGGTGCTCAGTACTCAGGGTGCTGGGTCCTCAGTGCTCAGGGTGCTGGGTGCTCAGTACTCAGTGTGCTCAGTGCTCATCGTGCTGGGTGCTCAGAACTCATGGTGCTGGGTGCTCAGTACTCAGGGTGCTGGGTGCTCAGTACTCAGGTTGCTTGGTGCTCAGTACTCAGAGTGCTGGGTGCTCAGTGCTCAGGGTGCTCGGTGCTCAGTACTCATGGTGCTGGGTGCTCATTCTCGGGGTGGTGGGTGCTCAGTACTCAGGTTGCTCAGTACTCTGGGTGCTCGGTGCTCAGTACTGATGGTGCTTGGTGCTCATTACTCAGGGTGCTCGGTGCTCAGTTCTCAGGGTGCTCGGTGCTCAGTGTTTGGGGTGCTGGGTGCTCAGTACTCAGGGTTCTGGGTGCTCAGTGCTCAGGGTTCTGGGTGCTCAGTGCTCAGCGTGCTGGGTGCTCAGTACTCAGTGCTCAGGATGCTGGGTGCTCAGTGCTCAGGGTGCTGGGTGCTCAGTGCTCAGGGTGCTCAGTGCTCAGTGCTCAGTACTCAGGGTCCTGGGTCCCCAGTACTCAGGGTGCTGGGTGCTCAGTGCTCGGTGTGCCCGGTGCTCAGTGCTTGGGGTGCTGGGTCCTCAGTGCTCAGGGTGCTCGGTGCTCAGTACTCATGGTGCTGGGTGATCATTCTCGGGGTGCTGGGTGCTCAGTACTCAGGTTGTTCAGTACTCTGGGTGCTCCGTGTTCAGTACTCATGGTGCTGGGTGCTCAGTACTCAGGGTGCTCGGTGCTCAGATCTCAGGGTGCTCGGTGCTCAGTGTTTGGGGTGCTGGGTGCTCAGTACTCAGGGTGCTGGGTGCTCAGTGCTCAGGGTGCTTGGTGCTCAGTGCTCAGGGTGCTGGGTGCTCAGTACTCAGGGTGCTCAGTGCTCAGTGCTCAGTACTCAGGGTGCTGGGTGCTCAGTACTCAGGGTGCTGGGTGCTCAGTGCTCGGGGTGCCCGGTGCTCAGTGCTCGGGGTGCTCGGTGCTCAGTACTCATGGTGCTGGTGATCATTCTCGGGGTGCTGGGTGCTCAGTACTCAGGTTGTTCAGTACTCTGGGTGCTCCGTGTTCAGTACTCATGGTGCTGGGTGCTCAGTACTCAGGGTGCTCAGTGCTCAGTGCTCAGTACTCAGGGTGCTGGGTGCTCAGTACTCAGGGTGCTGGGTGCTCAGTGCTCGGGGTGCCCGGTGCTCAGTGCTCGGGGTGCTCGGTGCTCAGTACTCATGGTGCTGGGTGATCATTCTCGGGGTGCTGGGTGCTCAGTACTCAGGTTGTTCAGTACTCTGGGTGCTCCGTGTTCAGTACTCATGGTGCTGGGTGCTCAGTACTCAGGGTGCTCGGTGCTCAGATCTCAGGGTGCTCGGTGCTCAGTGTTTGGGGTGCTGGGTGATCAGTACTCAGGGTGCTGGGTGCTCAGTGCTCAGGGTGCTTGGTGCTCAGTGCTCAGGGTGCTGGGTGCTCAGTGCTCAGGGTGCTGGGTGCTCAGTACTCAGGGTGCTGGGTGCTCAGTGCTCGGGGTGCTCGGTGATCAGTACTCAGGGTGCTGGGTGCTCAGTGCTCAGGGTGCTGAGTACTCAGTACTCAGGGTGCTGGGTGCTCAGTGCTCAGGGTGCTGGGTGCTCAGTGCTCAGGGTGCTGGGTGCTCAGTGCTCGGGGTGCTGGGTGCTCAGTGCTCGGGGTGCTGGGTGCTCAGTGCTCAGGGTGCTGGGTGCTCAGTGCTCAGGGTGCTGGGTGCTCATTACTCAGGGTTCTGGGGGCTCAGTACTCAGGGTGCTGGGTGCTCAGTGTTCAGGGTGCTGGGTGCTCAGTCCTCAGGGTGCTGGGTGCTCAGTACTCAGGGTGTTCGGTGCTCAGTACTCAGGGTGCTCAGTGCTCAGTACTCAGGGTGCTGGTTGCTCAGTGCTCGGGGTGCTCGGTGCTCAGTACTCAGGGTGCTGGGTGCTCAGTACTCAGGGTGCTGGGTGCTCAGTACTCAGGGTGCTGGGTGCTCAGTACTCAGGGTGCTGGGTGCTCAGTACTCAGGGTGCTGGGTGCTCAGTGCTCAGGGTGCTGGGTGCTCAGTACTCAGGGTGCTTGGTGCTCAGTACTTAGTGTGCTCGGTGCTCAGTACTCAGGGTGCTGGGTGCTCAGTGCTCAGGGTGCTTTGTACTCAGTACTCAGGGTTCTGGGTGCTCAGTACTCAGGGTGCTGGGTGCTCAGTGCTCAGGGTTCTGGGTGCTCAGTGCTCAGGGTGCTGGGTGCTCAGTACTCAGGGTGCTGGGTGCTCAGTGCTCAGGGTGATCGGTGCTCAGTACTCAGGGTGCTCAGTACTCAGGGTGCTGGGTGCTCAGTGCTCAGGGTGCTGGGTGCTCAGTACTCAGGGTGCTGGGTGCTCAGTGCTCGGTGTGCTGGGTGCTCAGTGCTCAGGGTGCTCAGTGCTCAGGGTGCTGGGTGCTCAGTGCTCGGGGTGCTCGGTGCTCAGGGTGCTGGGTGCTCAGTCCTCAGGGTGCTCAGTGCTCAGGGTGCTGGGTGCTCAGTGCTCGGGGTGCTCGGTGCTCAGTACTCAGGGTGCTGGGTGCTCAGTGCTCAGGGCGCTGGGTGCTCAGTGCTCGGGGTGCTGGGTGCTCAGTGCTCGGGGTGCTGGGTGGTCAGTGCTCAGTGCTCAGGGTGCTGGGTGCTCAGTGCTCAGTGCTCAGGGTGCTGGGTGCTCAGTTCTCAGGGTGCTGGGTGCTCAGTACTCAGGGTGCTGGGTGCTCAGTGATCAGGGTGCTGGGTGCTCAGTAATCTGGGTGTTGGGTGCTCAGTACTCAGGGTGCTGGGTGCTCAGTGCTCGGGGTGCTCGGTGCTCAGTACTCAAGGTGCTGGGTGCTCAGTGCTCAGGGTGCGGGGTGCTCAGTCCTCGGGGTGCTCCGTGCTCAGTGCTCGGGGTGCTGGGTGCTCAGTGCTCGGGGTGCTGGGTGGTCAGTGCTCAGTACTCAGGGTGCTGTGTGCTCAGTGCTCAGTACTCAGCGTGCTGGGTGCTCAGTGCTCAGAGTGTTGTGTGCTCAGTACTCAGGGTGCTGGGTGCTCAGTGCTCAGTGCTCAGGGTGCTCAGTGAACAGGGTGCTCAGTGCTCAGGGTGCTGGGTGCTCAGGGTGCTGGGTGCTCAGTGCTCGGGGTGCTGGGTGCTCAGTGCTCAGTGCTCAGGGTGCTGGGTGCTCAGTGCTGAGTGCTCAGGGTGCTGGGTGTTCAGTACTCAGGGTGCTCGCTGCTCAGTGCTCAGGGTGCTGGGTGCTCAGTACTCAGGGTGCTGGGTGCTCAGTGCTCGGGGTGCTGGGTGCTCAGTGCTCAGGGTGATCAGTGCTCAGTACTCAGGGTGCTGGGTTCTCAGTTCTCTGGGTGCTGGGTGCTCAGTCCTCAGGGTGCTCAGTACTCAGGATGCTCTGTGCTCAGTGCTCAGTACTCAGGGTGCTCAGTACTCAGGGTGCTGGGTGCTCAGTGCTCGGGGTGCTGGGTGCTCAGTACTCAGGGTGCTGGGTGCTCAGTACTCGGGGTGCTGGGTGCTCAGTACTCAGGGTGCTGGGTGCTCAGTGCTCGGGGTGCTGGGTGCTCACTGCTCAGAGTGATTGGTGCTCAGAGCTCAGGGTGCTGGGTGCTCAGTCCTCCGGGTGCTCAGTGCTCAGGGTGCTGGGTGCTCATTGCTCGGTGTGCTCGGTGCTCAGTACTCAGGGTGCTGAGTGCTCAGTACTCAGGGTGCTGGGTGCTCAGTACTCAGGTTGCTGGTTGCTCAGTACTCAGGGTGCTGGGTGCTCAGTGCTCAGGGTGCTGGGTGCTCAGTGCTCGGGGTGCTGGGTGCTCAGGGCTGTGGTGCTGGGTGCTCAGTGCTCAGTGCTCAGGGTGCTGGGTGCTCAGTGCTCAGTGCTCAGGGTGCTGGTTGCTCAGTACTCAGGGTGCTGGGTGCTCAGTACTCAGGGTGCTGGGTGCTCAGTGCTCAGGGTGCTCTGTGCTCAGTACTCAGGGTGCTGGGTGCTCAGTGCTCGGGGTGCTGGGTGCTTAGTGCTCGGGGTGCTGGGTGCTCAGTGCTCGGGGTGCTGGGTGCTCAGTGCTCAGGGTGCTGGGTGCTCAGTACTCAGGGTGCTGGGGGCTCAGTACTCAGGGTGCTGGGTGCTCAGTGTTCAGGGTGTTGGGTGCTCAGTCCTCAGGGTGCTGGGTGCTCAGTACTCAGGGTGTTCGGTGCTCAGTACTCAGGGTCCTCAGTGCTCAGTACTCAGGGTGCTGGTTGCTCAGTGCTCGGGGTGCTCGGTGCTCAGTACTCAGGGTGCTGGGTGCTCAGTACTCAGGGTGCTGGGTGCTCAGTACTCAGGGTGCTGTGTGCTCAGTACTCAGGGTGCTGGGTGCTCAGTACTCAGGGTGCTGGGTGCTCAGTGCTCAGGGTGCTGTGTGCTCAGTACTCAGGGTGCTGGGTGCTCAGTACTCAGTGTGCTCAGTGCTCAGGGTGCGGGGTGCTCAGAACTCAGGGTGCTGGGTGCTCAGTACTCAGGGTGCTGGGTGCTCAGTACTCAGGGTGCTTGGTGCTCAGAACTCAGGGTGCTGGTTGCTCAGTACTCAGGGTGCTGGGTGCTCAGTGCTCGGGTGATGGGTGCTCAGTACTCAGGGTGCTGGGTGCTCAGTGCTCAGTACTCAGCGTGCTGGGTGCTCAGTGCTCGGGGTGCTGGGTCCTCAGTGCTCAGGGTGCTGGGTGCTCAGTACTCAGGGTGCTGGGTGATCAGTGCTCGGGGTGCTGGGTCCTCAGTGCTCAGGGTGCTGGGTGCTCAGTACTCAGGGTGCTGGGTCCTCAGTGCTCAGGGTGCTGGGTGCTCAGTACTCAGTGTGCTCAGTGCTCAGGGTGCTGGGTGCTCAGAACTCATGGTGCTGGGTGCTCAGTACTCAGGGTGCTGGGTGCTCAGTACTCAGGTTGCTTGGTGCTCAGTACTCAGAGTGCTGGGTGCTCAGTGCTCAGGGTGCTCGGTGCTCAGTACTCATGGTGCTGGGTGCTCATTCTCGGGGTGGTGGGTGCTCAGTACTCAGGTTGCTCAGTACTCTGGGTGCTCGGTGCTCAGTACTGATGGTGCTTGGTGCTCATTACTCAGGGTGCTCGGTGCTCAGTTCTCAGGGTGCTCGGTGCTCAGTGTTTGGGGTGCTGGGTGCTCAGTACTCAGGGTTCTGGGTGCTCAGTGCTCAGGGTTCTGGGTGCTCAGTGCTCAGCGTGCTGGGTGCTCAGTACTCAGTGCTCAGGATGCTGGGTGCTCAGTGCTCAGGGTGCTGGGTGCTCAGTGCTCAGGGTGCTCAGTGCTCAGTGCTCAGTACTCAGGGTCCTGGGTCCCCAGTACTCAGGGTGCTGGGTGCTCAGTGCTCGGTGTGCCCGGTGCTCAGTGCTTGTGGTGCTGGGTCCTCAGTGCTCAGGGTGCTCGGTGCTCAGTACTCATGGTGCTGGGTGATCATTCTCGGGGTGCTGGGTGCTCAGTACTCAGGTTGTTCAGTACTCTGGGTGCTCCGTGTTCAGTACTCATGGTGCTGGGTGCTCAGTACTCAGGGTGCTCGGTGCTCAGATCTCAGGGTGCTCGGTGCTCAGTGTTTGGGGTGCTGGGTGCTCAGTACTCAGGGTGCTGGGTGCTCAGTGCTCAGGGTGCTTGGTGCTCAGTGCTCAGGGTGCTGGGTGCTCAGTACTCAGGGTGCTCAGTGCTCAGTGCTCAGTACTCAGGGTGCTGGGTGCTCAGTACTCAGGGTGCTGGGTGCTCAGTGCTCGGGGTGCCCGGTGCTCAGTGCTCGGGGTGCTCGGTGCTCAGTACTCATGGTGCTGGTGATCATTCTCGGGGTGCTGGGTGCTCAGTACTCAGGTTGTTCAGTACTCTGGGTGCTCCGTGTTCAGTACTCATGGTGCTGGGTGCTCAGTACTCAGGGTGCTCGGTGCTCAGTTCTCAGGGTGCTCGGTGCTCAGTGTTTGGGGTGCTGGGTGCTCAGTACTCAGGGTGCTGGGTGCTCAGTGCTCAGGGTGCTTGGTGCTCAGTGCTCAGTGTGCTGGGTGCTCAGTACTCAGGGTGCTCAGTGCTCAGTGCTCAGTACTCAGGGTGCTGGGTGCTCAGTACTCAGGGTGCTGGGTGCTCAGTGCTCGGGGTGCCCGGTGCTCAGTGCTCGGGGTGCTCGGTGCTCAGTACTCATGGTGCTGGGTGCTCAGTACTCAGGGTGCTCAGTGCTCAGTGCTCAGTACTCAGGGTGCTGGGTGCTCAGTACTCAGGGTGCTGGGTGCTCAGTGCTCGGGGTGCCCGGTGCTCAGTGCTCGGGGTGCTCGGTGCTCAGTACTCATGGTGCTGGGTGATCATTCTCGGGGTGCTGGGTGCTCAGTACTCAGGTTGTTCAGTACTCTGGGTGCTCCGTGTTCAGTACTCATGGTGCTGGGTGCTCAGTACTCAGGGTGCTCGGTGCTCAGATCTCAGGGTGCTCGGTGCTCAGTGTTTGGGGTGCTGGGTGATCAGTACTCAGGGTGCTGGGTGCTCAGTGCTCAGGGTGCTTGGTGCTCAGTGCTCAGGGTGCTGGGTGCTCAGTGCTCAGGGTGCTGGGTGCTCAGTACTCAGGGTGCTGGGTGCTCAGTGCTCGGGGTGCTCGGTGATCAGTACTCAGGGTGCTGGGTGCTCAGTGCTCAGGGTGCTGAGTACTCAGTACTCAGGGTGCTGGGTGCTCAGTGCTCAGGGTGCTGGGTGCTCAGTGCTCAGGGTGCTGGGTGCTCAGTGCTCGGGGTGCTGGGTGCTCAGTGCTCGGGGTGCTGGGTGCTCAGTGCTCAGGGTGCTGGGTGCTCAGTGCTCAGGGTGCTGGGTGCTCATTACTCAGGGTTCTGGTGGCTCAGTACTCAGGGTGCTGGGTGCTCAGTGTTCAGGGTGCTGGGTGCTCAGTCCTCAGGGTGCTGGGTGCTCAGTACTCAGGGTGTTCGGTGCTCAGTACTCAGGGTGCTCAGTGCTCAGTACTCAGGGTGCTGGTTGCTCAGTGCTCGGGGTGCTCGGTGCTCAGTACTCAGGGTGCTGGGTGCTCAGTACTCAGGGTGCTGGGTGCTCAGTACTCAGGGTGCTGGGTGCTCAGTACTCAGGGTGCTGGGTGCTCAGTACTCAGGGTGCTGGGTGCTCAGTGCTCAGGGTGCTGGGTGCTCAGTACTCAGGGTGCTTGGTGCTCAGTACTTAGTGTGCTCGGTGCTCAGTACTCAGGGTGCTGGGTGCTCAGTGCTCAGGGTGCTTTGTACTCAGTACTCAGGGTTCTGGGTGCTCAGTACTCAGGGTGCTGGGTGCTCAGTGCTCAGGGTTCTGGGTGCTCAGTGCTCAGGGTGCTGGGTGCTCAGTACTCAGGGTGCTGGGTGCTCAGTGCTCAGGGTGATCGGTGCTCAGTACTCAGGGTGCTCAGTACTCAGGGTGCTGGGTGCTCAGTGCTCAGGGTGCTGGGTGCTCAGTACTCAGGGTGCTGGGTGCTCAGTGCTCGGTGTGCTGGGTGCTCAGTGCTCAGGGTGCTCAGTGCTCAGGGTGCTGGGTGCTCAGTGCTCGGGGTGCTCGGTGCTCAGGGTGCTGGGTGCTCAGTCCTCAGGGTGCTCAGTGCTCAGGGTGCTGGGTGCTCAGTGCTCGGGGTGCTCGGTGCTCAGTACTCAGGGTGCTGGGTGCTCAGTGCTCAGGGCGCTGGGTGCTCAGTGCTCGGGGTGCTGGGTGCTCAGTGCTCGGGGTGCTGGGTGGTCAGTGCTCAGTGCTCAGGGTGCTGGGTGCTCAGTGCTCAGTGCTCAGGGTGCTGGGTGCTCAGTTCTCAGGGTGCTGGGTGCTCAGTACTCAGGGTGCTGGGTGCTCAGTGATCAGGGTGCTGGGTGCTCAGTAATCTGGGTGTTGGGTGCTCAGTACTCAGGGTGCTGGGTGCTCAGTGCTCGGGGTGCTCGGTGCTCAGTACTCAAGGTGCTGGGTGCTCAGTGCTCAGGGTGCGGGGTGCTCAGTCCTCGGGGTGCTCCGTGCTCAGTGCTCAGGGGGCTGGGTGCTCAGTACTCAGGGTGCTCGGTGCTCAGTACTCAGGGTTTTCAGTGCTCAGGGTGCTGGGTGCTCAGTACTAAGGGTGCTCAGTGCTCAGTACTCGGGGTGCTGGGTGCTCAGTACTCAGGGCGCTCAGTGCTCAGTACTCGGGGTGCTGGGTGCTCAGTGCTCAGTGTGCTCAGTGCTCAGTGCTCGGGGTGCTGGGTGCTCAGTGCTCGGGGCGCTGGGTGCTCAGTGCTCAGGGTGCTGGGTGCTCAGTGCTCAGGGTGCTGGGTGCTCATTGCTCAGGGCGCTGGGTGCTCAGTGCTCGGGGGCGCTGGCGTGCTCAGTGCTCGGGGTGCTGGGTGCTCAGTGCTCGGGGTGCTGGGTGGTCAGTGCT
>NW_024543754.1:0-33803 GCF_018167655.1 Microtus oregoni
ACTGAGCACCCAGTGCCCCGAGCACTGAGCACCCAGCACCCCGAGCACTGAACACTGAGCACCCTGAGCACTGAGCACCCAGCACACCGAGTACTGAGCACTGAGCACCCTGAGTACTGAGCACCAAGCACTCCGAGTACTGAGCACTGAGCACCCTGGGTACTGAGCACCCAGCACCCTGAACACTGAGCACCCAGCACCCTGAGTACTGAGCACTGAGAACCCTGAGTACTGAGCACCGAGCACCCTGAGTACTGAGCACCCAGCACCCTTATCACTGAGCACAGAGCACCCCGAGGACTGAGCACCCAGCACCCTGAGCACTGAGCACCCAGCACCTTGAGTACTGAGCACCGAGCACCCCGAGCACTGAGCACCCAGCACCCTGAGTACTGAGCACCCAGCACCCTGAGCACTGAGCACCCAGCACCCTGAGCACAGAGCACGCAGCACCCCGAGCACTGAGCTCCCAGCACCCTGAGTACTGAGCACAGAGCACACTGAGCACTGAGCACCCAGCACCCTGAGTACTGAGCACCCAGCACCCTGAGTACTGAGCAACCAGCACCCTGAGCACTGAGCACTGAGCACCCAGCACCCTGAGCACTGAGCACTGACCACCCAGCACCACAGCCCTGAGCACCCAGCACCCCGAGCACTGAGCACCCAGCACCCTGAGCACTGAGCACCCAGCACCCTGAGCATTGAGCACCCAGCACCCTGAGTACTGAGCACCCAGCACCCTGAGTACTGAGCACCCAGCACCCTGAGTACTGAGCACTCAGCACCCTGAGTACTGAGCACCGAGCACCCCGAGCACTGAGCACCCAGCACCCTGAGCACTGAGCACCCGGAGGACTGAGCACCCAGCACCCTGAGCACTGAGCACCGATCACCCTGAGCAATGAGCACCCAGCACCCCGAGCACTGAGCACCCAGCACCCTGAGTACTGAGCACCCAGCACCCAGAGTACTGAGCACCCAGCACCCTGAGTACTGAGCACTGAGCACCCCGAGTACTGAGCACCCAGCACCCCGAGCACTGAGCACCCAGCACCCTGAGCACTGAGCACCCTGAGCACTGAGCACCCTGAGCACTGAGCACTGAGCACCCAGCACCCTGAGTACTGAGCACCCAACACTCTGAGCACTGAGCACCCAGCACGCTGAGTACTGAGCACTGAGCACACAGCACCCTGAGTACTGAGCAACCAGCACCTCGAGCACTGAGCACCCAGCGCCGAGCACTGAGCACCCAGCACCCCGAGCACTGAGCACTGAGCACACTGAGCACTGAGCACCCAGCACCCCGAGTACTGAGCACTGAGCACCCTGAGTACTGAGCACCCAGCACCCCGAGTACTGAGCACTGAGCACCCTGAGCACTGAGAACCCGGAGTACTGAGCACCGAGCAACCTGAGTACTGAACACCCAGCACCCTGAGCACTGAGCAGGGAGCACCCCGAGGAGTGAGCACCCAGCACCCTGAGCACTGAGCACCCAGCACCCTGAGTACTGAGCACCGAGCACCCCGAGGACTGAGCACCCAGCACCCTGAGCACTGAGCACCAAGCACCCCGAGCACTGAGCACCCAGCACACCGAGCACTGAGCACCCAGCACCCTGAGTACTGAGCACCCAACACCCAGAGTCCTGAGCACCCAGCACCCTGAGCACTGAGCACCCAGCACCCTGAGTACTGAGCACCCAGAACCCTGAGTACTGAGCAACCAGCACCCTGAGCACTGAGCACTGAGCACAGAACACCCTGAGCACTGAGCACTGAGCACCCAGCACCCCGAGCACTGAGCACCCAGCACCCCGCGCACTGAGCACCCAGCACCCTGAGCACTGAGCACCCAGCACCCTGAGTACTGAGCACCCAGCACCATGAGTACTGAGCAACCAGCACCCTGAGTACTGAGCATTCAGCACCCTGAGTACTGAGCACCGAGCACCCCGAGCACTGAGAACCCAGCACCCTGAGCACTGAGCACCCTGAGGACTGAGTACCCAGCACCCTGAGCACTGAGCACCCAGCACCCTGAGTACTGAGCACCCAGCACCCTGAGCACTGAGCACCCAGGACCCCGAGCACTGAGCACCCAGCACCCTGAGCACTGAGCACCCAGCACCCTGAGTACTGAGCACCCAGCACCCTGAGCACTGAGCACCAAGCACCCTGAGCACTGAGCACCCAGCACCCTGAGTACTGAGCACCCAGCACCCTGAGTACTGAGTACCCAGTACCCTGAGCACTGAGCACCCAGCACCCTGAGTACTGAGCACCGAGCACCCTGAATACTTAGTACCCAGGAACCTTAGTACTGAGCACCCAGCACCCTGAGCACTGAGCACCCAGCACCCTGAGTACTGAGCACCCAGCACCACCCTCAGCACTGAGCACCCAGCACCCTGAGCACTGAGCACCCAGCACCCTGAGTACTGAGCACCCAGCACCCTGAGTACTGAGCACTGAGCACCCTGAGTACTGAGCACCAAGCACCCTGAGCACTGAGAACGGAGCACCCCGAGGACTGGGCACCCAGCACCCTGAGCACTGAGCACCCAGCACCTTGAGTACTGAGCACCGAGCACCCCGAGAACTGAGCACCCAGCACGCTGAATACTGATCACCCAGCACCCTGAGCACTGAGCACCCAGCACCTTGAGTACTGAGCACCGAGCACCCCGAGCACTTAGCACCCAGCACGCTGAATACTGAGCACCCAGCACCCTGAGCACTGAGCACCCAGCACCCCGAGCACTGAGCACCCAGCACCCCGAGCACTGAGCACCCAGCACCCTGAGTACTGAGCACCCAACACCCAGAGTCCTGAGCACCCAGCACCCTGAGCACTGATCACCCAGCACCCTGAGTACTGAGCACCCAGCACCCTGAGTACTGAGCACCCAGCACGCCTGAGCACTGAGCACTGAGCACCCAACACCCTGAGCACTGAGCACTGAGCACCCAGCACCCCGTGCACTGAGCACCCAGCACCCTGAGCACTGAGCACCCAGCACCCTGAGTACTGAGCACCCAGCACCATGAGTACTGAGCACCCAGCACCCTGAGTACTGAGCACTCAGCACCCTGAGTACTGAGCACCGAGGACCCCGAGCACTGAGCACCCAGCACCCTGAGCACTGAGCACCCGGAGGACTGAGCACCCAGCACCCTGAGCACTGAGCACCCAGCACCCTGAGCACTGAGCACCCAGCACCCTGAGCACAGAGCACGCAGCACCCCGAGCACTGAGCTCCCAGCACCCTGAGTACTGAGCACAGAGCACCCTGAGCACTGAGCACCCAGCACCCTGAGTACTGAGCACCCAGCACCCTGAGTTCTGAGCAACCAGCACCCTGAGCACTGAGCACTGAGCACCCAGCACCCTGAGCACTGAGCACTGAGCACCCAGCACCACAGCCCTGAGCACCCAGCACCCTGAGTACTGAGCACCGAGCACCCCGAGCACTGAGCACCCAGCACCCTGAGCACTGAGCACCCTGAGGACTGAGTACCCAGCACCCTGAGCACTGAGCACCCAGCACCCTGAGTACTGAGCACCCAGCACCCTGAGCACTGAGCACCCAGGACCCCGAGCACTGAGCACCCAGCACCCTGAGCACTGAGCACCCAGCACCCTGAGTACTGAGCACCCAGCACCCTGAGCACTGAGCACCAAGCACCCTGAGCACTGAGCACCCAGCACCCTGAGTACTGAGCACCCAGCACCCTGAGTACTGAGTACCCAGTACCCTGAGCACTGAGCACCCAGCACCCTGAGTACTGAGCACCGAGCACCCTGAATACTTAGTACCCAGGAACCTTAGTACTGAGCACCCAGCACCCTGAGCACTGAGCACCCAGCACCCTGAGTACTGAGCACCCAGCACCACCCTCAGCACTGAGCACCCAGCACCCTGAGCACTGAGCACCCAGCACCCTGAGTACTGAGCACCCAGCACCCTGAGTACTGAGCACTGAGCACCCTGAGTACTGAGCACCAAGCACCCTGAGCACTGAGAACGGAGCATCCCGAGGACTGGGCACCCAGCACCCTGAGCATTGAGCACCCAGCACCCTGAGTACTGAGCACCCAGCACCCTGAGTACTGAGCACCCAGCACCCTGAGTACTGAGCACTCAGCACCCTGAGTACTGAGCACCGAGCACCCCGAGCACTGAGCACCCAGCACCCTGAGCACTGAGCACCCGGAGGACTGAGCACCCAGCACCCTGAGCACTGAGCACCGATCACCCTGAGCACTGAGCACCCAGCACCCCGAGCACTGAGCACCCAGCACCCTGAGTACTGAGCACCCAGCACCCAGAGTACTGAGCACACAGCACCCTGAGTACTGAGCACTGAGCACCCTAAGTACTGAGCACCCAGAACCCGAGCACTGAGCACCCAGCACCCTGAGCACTGAGCACCCTGAGCTCTGAGCACCCTGAGCACTGAGCACTGAGCACCCAGCACCCTGAGTACTGAGCACCCAACACTCTGAGCACTGAGCACCCAGCACGCTGAGTACTGAGCACTGAGCACACAGCACCCTGAGTACTGAGCAACCAGCACCTCGAGCACTGAGCACCCAGCGCCCCGAGCACTGAGCACCCAGCACCCCGAGCACTGAGCACTGAGCACACTGAGCACTGAGCACCCAGCACCCCGAGTACTGAGCACTGAGCACCCTGAGTACTGAGCACCCAGCACCCCGAGTACTGAGCACTGAGCACCCTGAGCACTGAGAACCCGGAGTACTGAGCACCGAGCAACCTGAGTACTGAACACCCAGCACCCTGAGCACTGAGCACGGAGCACCCCGAGGAGTGAGCACCCAGCACCCTGAGCACTGAGCACCCAGCACCTTGAGTACTGAGCACCGAGCACCCCGAGCACTGAGCACCCAGCACGCTGAATACTGATCACCCAGCACCCTGAGCACTGAGCACCCAGCACCTTGATTACTGAGCACCGAGGATCCCGAGCACTGAGCACCCAGCACCCTGAGCACTGAGCACCCGGAGGACTGAGCACCCAGCACCCTGAGCACTGAGCACCCAGCACCCTGAGCACTGAGCACCCAGCACCCTGAGCACAGAGCACGCAGCACCCCGCGCACTGAGCTCCCAGCACCCTGAGTACTGAGCACAGAGCACCCTGAGCACTGAGCAACCAGCACCCTGAGTACTGAGCACCCAGAACCCTGAGTACTGAGCAACCTACACCCTGATCACTGAGCACTGAGCACCCAGCACCCTGAGCACTGAGCACTGAGCACCCAGCATCACAGCCCTGAGCACCCAGCACCCCGAGCACTGAGCAACCAGCACCCTGATCACTGAGCACCCAGCACCCTGAGCATTGAGCACCCAGCACCCTGAGTACTGAGCACCCAGCACCCTGAGTACTGAGCACCCAGCACCCTGAGTACTGAGCACTCAGCACCCTGAGTACTGAGCACCGAGCACCCCGAGCACTGAGCACCCAGCACCCTGAGCACTGAGCACCCGGAGGACTGAGCACCCAGCACCCTGAGCACTGAGCACCGATCACCCTGAGCACTGAGCACCCAGCACCCCGAGCACTGAGCACCCAGCACGCTGAGTACTGAGCACCCAATACCCAGATTACTGAGCACCCAGCACCCTGAGCACTGAGCACCCAGCACCCTGAGTACTGAGTACTGAGCACAGAGCACCCTGAGTACTGAGCACCCAGCGCCCCGAGCACTGAGCACCCAGCACCCCGAGCACTGAACACTGAGCACCCTGAGCACTGAGCACCCAGCACACCGAGTACTGAGCACTGAGCACCCTGAGTACTGAGCACCAAGCACTCCGAGTACTGAGCACTGAGCACCCTGGGTACTGAGCACCCAGCACCCTGAGCACTGAGCACCCAGCACCCTGAGTACTGAGCACTGAGAACCCTGAGTACTGAGCACCGAGCACCCTGAGTACTGAGCACCCAGCACCCTGATCACTGAGCACAGAGCACCCCGAGGACTGAGCACCCAGCAACCTGAGCACTGAGCACCCAGCACCTTGAGTACTGAGCACCGAGCACCCCGAGCACTGAGCACCCAGCACCCTGAGTACTGAGCACCCAGCACCCTGAGCACTGAGCACCCAGCACCCTGAGCACAGAGCACGCAGCACCCCGAGCACTGAGCTCCCAGCACCCTGAGTACTGAGCACAGAGGACCCTGAGCACTGAGCACCCAGCACCCTGAGTACTGAGCACCCAGCACCCTGAGTACTGAGCAACCAGCACACTGAGCACTGAGCACTGAGCACCCAGCACCCTGAGCACTGAGCACTGAGCACCCAGCACCACAGCCCTGAGCACCCAGCACCCCGAGCACTGAGCACCCAGCACCCTGAGCACTGAGCAACCAGCACCCTGAGCATTGAGCACCCAGCACCCTGAGTACTGAGCACCCAGCACCCTGAGTACTGAGCACCCAGCACCCTGAGTACTGAGCACTCAGCACCCTGAGTACTGAGAACCGAGCACCCCGAGCACTGAGCACCCAGCACCCTGAGCACTGAGCACCCGGAGGACTGAGCACCCAGCACCCTGAGCACTGAGCACCGATCACCCTGAGCACTGAGCACCCAGCACCCCGAGCACTGAGCACCCAGCACCCTGAGTACTGAGCACCCAGCACCCAGAGTACTGAGCACCCAGCACCCTGAGTACTGAGCACTGAGCACCCCGAGTACTGAGCACCCAGCACCCCGAGCACTGAGCACCCAGCACCCTGAGCACTGAGCACCCTGAGCACTGAGCACCCTGAGCACTGAGCACTGAGCACCCAGCACCCTGAGTACTGAGCACCCAACACTCTGAGCACTGAGCACCCAGCACGCTGAGTACTGAGCACTGAGCACACAGCACCCTGAGTACTGAGCAACCAGCACCTCGAGCACTGAGCACCCAGCGCCCCGAGCACTGAGCACCCAGCACCCCGAGCACTGAGCACTGAGCACACTGAGCACTGAGCACCCAGCACCCCGAGTACTGAGCACTGAGCACCCTGAGCACTGAGAACCCGGAGTACTGAGCACCGAGCAACCTGAGTACTGAACACCCAGCACCCTGAGCACTGAGCAGGGAGCACCCCGAGGAGTGAGCACCCAGCACCCTGAGCACTGAGCACCCAGCACCCTGAGTACTGAGCACCGAGCACCCCGAGGACTGAGCACCCAGCACCCTGAGCACTGAGCACCCAGCACCTTGAGTACTGAGCACCGAGCACCCCGAGAACTGAGCACCCAGCACGCTGAATACTGAGCACCCAGCACCCTGAGCACTGAGCACCAAGCACCCCGAGCACTGAGCACCCAGCACACCGAGCACTGAGCACCCAGCACCCTGAGTACTGAGCACCCAACACCCAGAGTCCTGAGCACCCAGCACCCTGAGCACTGAGCACCCAGCACCCTGAGTACTGAGCACCCAGCACCCTGAGTACTGAGCACCCAGCACCCTGAGCACTGAGCACTGAGCACAGAACACCCTGAGCACTGAGCACTGAGCACCCAGCACCCCGAGCACTGAGCACCCAGAACCCCGCGCACTGAGCACCCAGCACCCTGAGCACTGAGCACCCAGCACCCTGAGTACTGAGCACCCAGCACCATGAGTACTGAGCAACCAGCACCCTGAGTACTGAGCACCGAGCACCCCGAGCACTGAGCACCCAGCACCCTGAGCACGGAGCACCCGGAGGACTGAGTACCCAGCACCCTGAGCACTGAGCACCCAGCACCCTGAGTACTGAGCACCCAGCACCCTGAGCACTGAGCACCCAGGACCCCGAGCACTGAGCACCCAGCACCCTGAGCACTTAGCACCCAGCACCCTGAGTACTGAGCACCCAGCACCCTGAGCACTGAGCACCAAGCACCCTGAGCACTGAGCACCCAGCACCCTGAGTACTGAGCACCCAGCACCCTGAGAACTGAGTACCCAGTACCCTGAGCACTGAGCACCCAACACCCTGAGTTCTGAGCACCGAGCACCCTGAATACTTAGTACCCAGGAACCTTACTACTGAGCACCCAGCACCCTGAGCACTGAGCACCCAGCACCCTGAGTACTGAGCACCCAGCACCACCCTCAGCACTGAGCACCCAGCACCCCGAGCACTGAGCACCCAGCACCCTGAGTACTGAGCACCCAGCACCCTGAGTACTGAGCACTGAGCACCGTGAGTACTGAGCACAAAGCACCCTGAGCACTGAGAACGGAGCACCCCGAGGACTGGGCACCCAGCACCCTGAGCACTGAGCACCCAGCACCTTGAGTACTGAGCACCGAGCACCCCGAGAACTGAGCACCCAGCACGCTGAATACTGATCACCCAGCACCCTGAGCACTGAGCACCCAGCACCTTGAGTACTGAGCACCGAGCACCCCGAGCACTGAGCACCCAGCACGCTGAATACTGAGCACCCAGCACCCTGAGCACTGAGCACCCAGCACCCCGAGCACTGAGCACCCAGCACCCCGAGCACTGAGCACCCAGCACCCTGAGTACTGAGCACCCAACACCCAGAGTCCTGAGCACCCAGCACCCTGAGCACTGATCACCCAGCACCCTGAGTACTGAGCACCCAGCACCCTGAGTACTGAGCACCCAGCACCCTGAGCACTGAGCACTGAGCACCCAACACCCTGAGCACTGAGCACTGAGCACCCAGCACCCCGCGCACTGAGCACCCAGCACCCTGAGCACTGAGCACCCAGCACCCTGAGTACTAAGCACCCAGCACCATGAGTACTGAGCACCCAGCACCCTGAGTACTGAGCACTCAGCACCCTGAGTACTGAGCACCGAGGACCCCGAGCACTGAGCACCCAGCACCCTGAGCACTGAGCACCCGGAGGACTGAGCACCCAGCACCCTGAGCACTGAGCACCCAGCACCCTGAGCACTGAGCACCCAGCACCCTGAGCACAGAGCACGCATCACCCCGAGCACTGAGCTCCCAGCACCCTGAGTACTGAGCACAGAGCACCCTGAGCACTGAGCACCCAGCACCCTGAGTACTGAGCACCCAGCACCCTGAGTACTGAGCAACCAGCACCCTGAGCACTGAGCACTGAGCACCCAGCACCCTGAGCACTGATTACTGAGCACCCAGCACCACAGCCCTGAGCACCCAGCACCCCGAGCACTGAGCACCCAGCACCCTGAGCCCTGAGCACCCAGCACCCTGAGCATTGAGCACCCAGCACCCTGAGTACTGAGCACCCATCACCCTGAGTACTGAGCACCCAGCACCCTGAGTACTGAGCACTCAGCACCCTGAGTACTGAGCACCGAGCACCCCGAGCACTGAGCACCCAGCACCCTGAGCACTGAGCACCCGGAGGACTGAGCACCCAGCACCCTGAGCACTGAGCACCGATCACCCTGAGCACTGAGCACACAGCACCCCGAGCACTGAGCACCCAGCACCCTGAGTACTGAGCACCCAGCACCCAGAGTACTGAGCACCCAGCACCCTGAGTACTGAGCACTGAGCACCCCGAGTACTGAGCACCCAGCACCCCGAGCACTGAGCACCCAGCACCCTGAGCACTGATCACCCTGAGCTCTGAGCACCCTGAGCACTGAGCACTGAGCACCCAGCACCCTGAGTACTGAGCACAAAACACTCTGAGCACTGAGCACCCAGCACGCTGAGTACTGAGCACTGAGCACACAGCACCCTGAGTACTGAGCAACCAGCACCTCGAGCACTGAGCACCCAGCGCCCCGAGCACTGAGCACCCAGCACCCCGAGCACTGAGCACTGAGCACACTGAGCACTGAGCACCCAGCACCCCGAGTACTGAGCACTGAGCACCCTGAGTACTGAGCACCCAGCACCCCGAGTACTGAGCACTGAGCACCCTGAGCACTGAGAACCCGGAGTACTGAGCACCGAGCAACCTGAGTACTGAACACCCAGCACCCTGAGCACTGAGCACGGAGCACCCCGAGGAGTGAGCACCCAGCACCCTGAGCACTGAGCACCCAGCACCTTGAGTACTGAGCACCGAGCACCCCGAGCACTGAGCACCCAGCACCCTGAGTACTGAGCACCCAGCACCCTGAGCACTGAGCACCCCGCACCCCGAGCACTGAGCACCCAGCACCCCGAGCACTGAGCACCCAGCACCCTGAGTACTGAGCACCCAACACCCAGAGTCCTGAGCACCCAGCTCCCTGAGCACTGATCACCCAGCACCCTGAGTACTGAGCACCCAGCACCCTGAGTAGTGAGCACCCAGCACCCTGAGCACTGAGCACTGAGCACCCAACACCCTGAGCACTGAGCACTGAGCACCCAGCACCCCGAGCACTGAGCACCCAGCACCCCGCGCACTGAACACCCAGCACCCTGAGCACTAAGCACCCAGCACCCTGAGTACTGAGCACCCAGCACCATGAGTACTGAGCACCCAGCACCCTGAGTACTGAGCACTCAGCACCCTGAGTACTGAGCACCGAGCACCCCGAGCACTGAGCACCCAGCACCCTGAGCACTGAGCACCCGGAGGACTGAGCACCCAGCACCCTGAGCACTGAGCACCGATCACCCTGAGCACTGAGCACCCAGCACCCCGAGCACTGAGCACCCAGCACCCTGAGTACTGAGCACCCAGCACCCCGAGTACTGAGCACCCAGCACCCTGAGTACTGAGCACCCAGCACCCCGAGCACTGAGCACCCAGCACCCTGAGTACTGAGCACCCTGAGTACTGAGCACTGAGCATCGAGCACCCTGAGTACTGAGCACCCTGAGGACTGAGCACCCATCACCCTGAGCACTGAGCACCCAGCACCCTTAGTACTGAGCACTGATCACCCTGAGCACTGAGCACCCAGCACCCCGAGCACTGAGCACCCAGAACCCTGAGTACTGAGCACCCAGCACCCTGAGCACTGAGCACCGAGCACCCTGAGTACTGAACACCCAGCACCCTGAGCACTGAGCACTGAGCACTGAGCACCCAGCACCCTGAGCACTGAGCACTGAGCACCCAGCACCCCGAGCACTGAGCAGCCAGCACCCTGAGCACCCAGCACCCTGAGCACTGAGCACCCTGAGAACTGAGCACCCTGAGCACTGAGCACTGAGCACCCAGCACCCTGAGTACTGAGCACCCAACACTCTGAGCACTGAGCACCCAGCACGCTGAGTACTGAGCACTGAGCACACAGCACCCTGAGTACTGAGCAACCAGCACCTCGAGCACTGAGCACCCACCGCCCCGAGCACTGAGCACCCAGCACCCCGAGCACTGAGCACTGAGCACCCTGAGCACTGAGCACCCAACACCCCGAGTACTGAGCACTGAGCACCCTGAGTACTGAGCACCCAGCACCCCGAGTACTGAGCACTGGGCACCCTGAGTACTGAGCACCCTTCACCCTGAGCACTGAGCACTGAGCACCCTGAGTACTGAGCACCCAGCACCCTGAGCACTGAGAACCCTGAGTACTGAGCACCGAGCACCCTGAGCACTGAGCACGGAGCACCCCGTGGACTGAGCACCCAGCACCCTGAGCACTGAGCACCCAGCACCTTGAGTACTGAGCACCGAGCACCCCGAGAACTGAGCACCCAGCACGCTGAATACTGAGCACCCAGCACCCTGAGCACAGAGCACCAAGCACCCCGAGCACTGAGCACCCAGCACCCCGAGCACTGAGCACCCAGCACCCTGAGTACTGAGCACCCAACACCCAGAGTCCTGAGCACCCAGCACCCTGAGCACTGAGCACCCAGCACCCTGAGTACTGAGCACCCAGCACCCTGAGTACTGAGCACCCAGCACCCTGAGCACTGAGCACTGAGCACAGAACACCCTGAGCACTGAGCACTGAGCACCCAGCACCCCGAGCACTGAGCACCCAGCACCCCGCGCACTGAGAACCCAGCACCCTGAGCACTGAGCACCCAGCACCCTGAGTACTGAGCACCCAGCACCATGAGTACTGAGCACCCAGCACCCTGAGTACTGAGCACTCAGCACCCTGAGTACTGAGCACCGAGCACCCCGAGCACTGAGCACCCAGCACCCTGAGCACTGAGCACCCTGAGGACTGAGTACCCAGCACCCTGAGCACTGAGCACCCAGCACCCTGAGTACTGAGCACCCAGCATCCTGAGCACTGAGCACCCAGGACCCCGAGCACTGAGCACCCAGCACCCTGAGCACTGAGCACCCAGCACCCTGAGTACTGAGCACCCAGCACCCTGAGCACTGAGCACCAAGCACCCTGAGTACTGAGCACCCAGCACCCTGAGTACTGAGCACCCAGCACCCTGAGTACTGAGTACCCAGCACCCTCGGCACTGAGCACCCAGCACCCTGAGTACTGAGCACCGAGCACCCTGAATACTTAGTACCCAGGAACCTTAGTACTGAGCACCCAGCACCCTGAGCACTGAGCAACCAGCACCCTGAGTACTGAGCACCCAGCACCCCGAGTACTGAGCACTGAGCACCCTGAGTACTGAGCACCCAGTACCCTGAGCACTGAGAACCCTGAGTACTGAGCACCGAGCACCCTGACTACTGAGCACCCAGCACCCTGAGCACTGAGCACGTAGCACCCTGAGCACTGAGCACCCAACACCCTGAGCACTGAGCACTGAGCACCCAGCACCCCGAGTACTGAGCACTGAGCACCCTGAATACTGAGCACCCAGCACCCTGAGCACTGAGCACCAAGCACCCCGAGCACTGAGCACCCAGCACCCCGAGCACTGAGCACCCAGCACCCTGAGTACTGAGCACCCAACACCCAGAGTCCTGAGCACCCAGCACCCTGAGCACTGAGCACCCAGCACCCTGAGTACTGAGCACCCAGCACCCTGAGTACTGAGCACCCAGCACCCTGAGTACTGAGCACCCAGCACCCTGAGCACTGAGCACCCAGGACCCCGAGCACTGAGCACCCAGCACCCTGAGTACTGAGCACCGAGCACCCCGAGCACTGAGCACCCAGCACCCTGAGCACTGAGCACCCAGCACCCTGAGTACTGAGCACCCAGCACCCTGAGTACTGAGTACCCAGCACCCTGAGCACTGAGCACCCAGCACCCTGAGTACTGAGCACCGAGCACCCTGAATACTGAGCACCCAGGAGCCTTAGTACTGTGCACCCAGCACCCTGAGCACTGAGCACCCGGCACCCTGAGTACTGAGCACCCAGCACCACCCTCAGCACTGAGCACCCAGCACCCCGAGCACTGAGCACCCAGCACCCCGAGCACTGAGCACCCAGCACCCTGAGTACTGAGCACCCAGCACCCTGAGTACTGAGCACTGAGCACCCTAAGTACTGAGCACCCAGCACCCTGAGCACTGAGAACGGAGCACCCCGAGGACTGGGCACCCAGCACCCTGAGCACTGAGCACCCAGCACCTTGAGTACTGAGCACCGAGCACCCCGAGAACTGAGCACCCAGCACGCTGAATACTGAGCACCCAGCACCCTGAGCACTGAGCACCCAGCACCCCGAGCACTGAGCACCCAGCACCCCGAGCACTGAGCACCCAGCACCCTGAGTACTGAGCACCCAACACCCAGAGTCCTGAGCACCCAGCACCCTGAGCACTGAGCACCCAGCACCCTGTGTACTGAGCACCCAGCACCCTGAGTACTGAGCACCCAGCACCCTGAGCACTGAGCACTGAGCACCCAACACCCAGAGCACTGAGCACTGAGCAACCAGCACCCCGAGCACTGAGCACCCAGCACCCCGCGCACTGAGCACCCAGCACCCTGAGCACTGAGCACCCAGCACCCTGAGTACTGAGCACCCAGCACCATGAGTACTGAGCACCCAGCACCCTGAGTACTGAGCACTCAGCACCCTGAGTACTGAGCACCGAGCACCCCGAGCACTGAGCACCCAGCACCCTGAGCACTGAGCACCCTGAGGACTGAGTACCCAGCACCCTGAGCACTGAGCACCCAGCACCCTGAGTACTGAGCACCGATCACCCTGAGCACTGAGCACCCAGGACCCCGAGCATTGAGCACCCAGCACCCTGAGTACAGAGCACCCAGCACCCCGAGTACTGAGCACCCAGCACCCTGAGCACTGAGCAGCCAGTACCCTGAGTACTGAGCACCCTGAGTACTGAGCAACGATCACCCTGAGCACTGAGCACCCAGCACGCTGAGTACTGAGCACCCAGCACCCTGAGCACTGAGCACCAAGCACCCTGAGCACTGAGCACCCAGCACCCTGAGTACTGAGCACCCAGCCCCCTGAGTACTGAGTACCCAGCACCCTGAGCACTGAGCACCCAGCACCCTGAGTACTGAGCACCGAGCACCCTGAATACTGAGCACCCAGGACGCTTAGTACTGAGCACCCAGCACCCTGAGCACTGAGCACCCAGCACCCTGAGTACTGAGCACCCAGCACCACCCTCAGCACTGAGCACCCAGCACCCCGAGCAAGGAGCACCCAGCACCCCGAGTACTGAGCACCCAGCACCCCGAGTACTGAGCACCCAGCACCCTGAGCACTGAGCACCCTGAGGACTGAGTACCCAGCACCCTGAGCACTGAGCACCCAGCACCCTGAGTACTGAGCACCCAGCACCCTGAGCACTGAGCACCCAGGACCCCGAGCACTGAGCACCCAGCACCCTGAGCACTGAGCACCCAGCACCCTGAGTACTGAGCACCCAGCACCCTGAGCACTGAGCACCAAGCACCCTGAGCACTGAGCACCCAGCACCCTGAGTACTGAGCACCCAGCACCCTGAGTACTGAGTACCCAGCACCCTGGGCACTGAGCACCCAGCACCCTGAGTACTGAGCACCGAGCACCCTGAATACTTAGTACCCAGGAACCTTAGTACTGAGCACCCAGCACCCTGAGCACTGAGCACCCAGCACCCTGAGTACTGAGCACCCAGCACCACCCTCAGCACTGAGCACCCAGTACCCCGAGCACTGAGCACCCAGCACCCTGAGTACTGAGCACCCAGCACCCTGAGTACTGAGCACTGAGCACCCTGAGTACTGAGCACCCAGCACCCTGAGCACTGAGAACGGAGCACCCCGAGGACTGGGCACCCAGCACCCTGAGCACTGAGCACCCAGCACCTTGAGTACTGAGCACCGAGCACCCCGAGAACTGAGCACCCAGCACGCTGAATACTGATCACCCAGCACCCTGAGCACTGAGCACCCAGCACCCCGAGCACTGAGCACCCAGCCCCCCGAGCACTGAGCACGGAGCACCCCGAGGAGTGAGCACCCAGCACCCTGAGCACTGAGCACCCAGCACCTTGAGTACTGAGCACCGAGCACCCCGAGCACTGAGCACCCAGCACGCTGAATACTGAGCACCCAGCACCCTGAGCACTGAGCACCCAGCACCCCGAGCACTGAGCACCCAGCACCCCGAGCACTGAGCACCCAGCACCCTGAGTACTGAGCACCCAACACCCAGAGTCCTGAGCACCCAGCACCCTGAGCACTGATCACCCAGCACCCTGAGTACTGAGCACCCAGCACCCTGAGTTCTGAGCACCCAGCACCCTGAGCACTGAGCACTGAGCACCCAACACCCTGAGCACTGAGCACTGAGCACCCAGCACACCGCGCACTGAGCAACCAGCACCCTGAGCACTGAGCACCCAGCACCCTGAGTACTGAGCACCCTGCACCATGAGTACTGAGCACCCAGCACCCTGAGTACTGAGCAATCAGCACCCTGAGTACTGAGCACCGAGGACCCCGAGCACTGAGCACCCAGCACCCTGAGCACTGAGCACCCGGAGGACTGAGCACCCAGCACCCTGAGCACTGAGCACCGATCACCCTGAGCACTGAGCACCCAGCACCCCGAGCACTGAGCACCCAGCACCCTGAGTACTGAGCACCCAGCACCCCGAGTACTGAGCACCCAGCACCCTGAGTACTGAGCACCCATCACCCCGAGCACTGAGCACCCAGCACCCTGAGTACTGAGCACCCAGCACCCTGAGTACTGAGCACCCAGCACCCTGAGCACTGAGCACCCTGAGGACTGAGTACCCAGCACCCTGAGCACTGAGCACCCAGCACCCTGAGTACTGAGCACCCAGCACCCTGAGCACTGAGCACCCAGGACCCCGAGCACTGAGCACCCAGCACCCTGAGCACTGAGCACCCAGCACCCTGAGTACTGAGCACCCAGCACCCTGAGCACTGAGCACCAAGCACCCTGAGCACTGAGCACCCAGCACCCTGAGTACTGAGCACCCAGCACCCTGAGTACTGAGTACCCAGCACCCTGGGCACTGAGCACCCAGCACCCTGAGTACTGAGCACCGAGCACCCTGAATACTTAGTACCCAGGAACCTTAGTACTGAGCACCCAGCACCCTGAGCACTGAGCACCCAGCACCCTGAGTACTGAGCACCCAGCACCACCCTCAGCACTGAGCACCCAGCACCCCGAGCACTGAGCACCCAGCACCCTGAGTACTGAGCACCCAGCACCCTGAGTACTGAGCACTGAGCACCCTGGGTACTGAGCACCCAGCACCCTGAGCACTGAGAACGGAGCACCCCGAGGACTGGGCACCCAGCACCCTGAGCACTGAGCACCCAGCACCTTGAGTACTGAGCACCGAGCACCCCGAGAACTGAGCACCCAGCACGCTGAATACTGATCACCCAGCACCCTGAGCACTGAGCACCCAGCACCCCGAGCACTGAGCACCCAGCACCCCGAGCACTGAGCACGGAGCACCCCGAGGAGTGAGCACCCAGCACCCTGAGCACTGAGCACCCAGCACCTTGAGTACTGAGCACCGAGTACCCCGAGCACTGAGCACCCAGCACGCTGAATACTGAGCACCCAGCACCCTGAGCACTGAGCACCCAGCACCCCGAGCACTGAGCACCCAGCACCCCGAGCACTGAGCACCCAGCACCCTGAGTACTGAGCACCCAACACCCAGAGTCCTGAGCACCCAGCACCCTGAGCACTGATCACCCAGCACCCTGAGTACTGAGCACCCAGCACCCTGAGTACTGAGCACCCAGCACCCTGAGCACTGAGCACTGAGCACCCAACACCCTGAGCACTGAGCACTGAGCACCCAGCACACCGCGCACTGAGCACCCAGCACCCTGAGCACTGAGCACCCAGCACCCTGAGTACTGAGCACCCTGCACCATGAGTACTGAGCACCCAGCACCCTGAGTACTGAGCAATCAGCACCCTGAGTACTGAGCACCGAGGACCCCGAGCACTGAGCACCCAGCACCCTGAGCACTGAGCACCCGGAGGACTGAGCACCCAGCACCCTGAGCACTGAGCACCGATCACCCTGAGCACTGAGCACCCAGCACCCCGAGCACTGAGCACCCAGCACCCTGAGTACTGAGCACCCAGCACCCCGAGTACTGAGCACACAGCACCCTGAGTACTGAGCACCCATCACCCCGAGCACTGAGCACCCAGCACCCTGAGTACTGACCACACTGAGTACTGAGCACTGAGCACTGAGCACCCTGAGTACTGAGCACCCTGAGGACTGAGCACCCAGCACCCTGAGCACTGAGCACCCAGCACCCTTAGTACTGAGCACTGATCACCCTGAGCACTGAGCACCCAGCACCCCGAGCACTGAGCACCCAGAACCCTGAGTACTGTGCACCCAGCACCCTGAGCACTGAGCACCGAGCACCCTGAGTACTGAACACCCAGCACCCTGAGCACTGAGCACTGAGCACCCAACACCCTGAGCACTGAGCACTGAGCACCCAGCACCCCGAGCACTGAGCACCCAGCACCCTGAGCACCCAGCACCCTGAGCACTGAGCACCCTGAGCACTGAGCACCCTGAGCACTGAGCACTGAGCACCCAGCACCCTGAGGACTGAGCACCCAACACTCTGAGCACTGAGCACCCAGCACGCTGAGTACTGAGCACTGAGCACACAGCACCCTGAGTACTGAGCAACCAGAACCTCGAGCACTGAGCACCCAGCGCCCCGAGCACTGAGCACACAGCACCATGAGCACTGAGCACTGAGCACACTGAGCACTGAGCACCCAGCACCCCGAGTACTGAGCACTGAGCACCCTGAGTACTGAGCACCCAGCACCCCGAGTACTGAGCACTGAGCACCCTGAGTACTGAGTACCCAGCACCCTGATCACTGAGAACCCTGAGTACTGAGCACCGAGCACCCTGACTACTGAGCACCCAGCACCCTGAGCACTGAGCACGTAGCACCCCGAGGACTGAGCACCCAGCACCCTGAGTACTGAGCACCCAGCACCTTGAGTACTGAGCACAGAGCACCCCGAGAACTGAGCACCGAGCACGCTGAATACTGAGCACCCAGCACCCTGAGCACAGAGCACCAAGCACCCCGAGCACTGAGCACCCAGCACCCCGAGCACTGAGCACCCAGCACCCTGAGTACTGAGCACCCAACACCCAGAGTCCTGAGCACCCAGCACCCTGAGCACTGAGCACCCAGCACCCTGAGTACTGAGCACCCAGCACCCTGAGTACTGAGCACCCAGCACCCTGAGCACTGAGCACTGAGCACCCAACACCCTGAGCACTGAGCACTGAGCACCCAGCACCCCGAGCACTGAGCACCCAGCACCCTGAGCACTGAGCACCCAGCACCCTGAGTACTGAGCACCCAGCACCATGAGTACTGAGCACCCAGCACCCTGAGTACTGAGCACCCAGCACCATGAGTACTGAGCACCCAGCACCCTGAGTACTGAGCACTCAGCACCCTGAGTACTGAGCACCGAGCACCCCGAGCACTGAGCACCCAGCACCCTGAGCACTGAGCACCCTGAGGACTGAGTACCCAGCACCCTGAGCACTGAGCACCCAGCACCCTGAGTACTGAGCACACAGCACCCTGAGCACTGAGCACCCAGGACCCCGAGCACTGAGCACCCAGCACCCTGAGCACTGAGCACCCAGCACCCTGAGTACTGAGCACCCAGCACCCTGAGCACTGAGCACCAAGCACCCTGAGCACTGAGCACCCAGCACCCTGAGTACTGAGCACCCAGCACCCTGAGTACTGAGTACCCAGCACCCTGAGCACTGAGCACCCAGCACCCTGAGTACTGAGCACCGAGCACCCTGAATACTGAGCACCCAGGAGCCTTAGTACTGAGCACCCAGCACCCTGAGCACTGAGCACCCGGCACCCTGAGTACTGAGCACCCAGCACCACCCTCAGCACTGAGCACCCAGCACCCCGAGCACTGAGCACCCAGCACCCCGAGCACTGAGCACCCAGCACCCTGAGTACTGAGCACCCAGCACCCTGAGTACTGAGCACTGAGCACCCTGAGTACTGAGCACCCAGCACCCTGAGCACTGAGAACGGAGCACCCCGAGGACTGGGCACCCAGCACCCTGAGCACTGAGCACCCAGCACCTTGAGTACTGAGCACCGAGCACCCCGAGAACTGAGCACCCAGCACGCTGAATACTGAGCACCCAGCATCCTGAGCACTGAGCACCCAGCACCCTGAGCACTGAGCACCCAGCACCCCGAGCACTGAGCACCCAGCACCCTGAGTACTGAGCACCCAACACCCAGAGTCCTGAGCACCCAGCACCCTGAGCACTGAGCACCCAGCACCTTGTGTACTGAGCACCCAGCATCCTGAGTACTGAGCACCCAGCACCCTGAGCACTGAGCACTGAGCACCCAACACCCAGAGCACTGAGCACTGAGCACCCAGCACCCCGAGCACTGAGCACCCAGCACCCCGCGCACTGAGCACCCAGCACCCTGAGCACTGAGCACCCAGCACCCTGAGTACTGAGCACCCAGCACCATGAGTACTGAGCACCCAGCACCCTGAGTACTGAGCACTCAGCACCCTGAGCACTGAGCACCGAGCACCCCGAGCACTGAGCACCCAGCACCCTGAGCACTGAGCACCCTTAGGACTGAGTACCCAGCACCCTGAGCACTGAGCACCCAGCACCCTGAGTACTGAGCACCGATCACCCTGAGCACTGAGCACCCAGGACCCCGAGCATTGAGCACCCAGCACCCTGAGTACAGAGCACCCAGCACCCCGAGTACTGAGCACCCAGCACCCCGAGCACTGAGCAGCCAGTACCCTGAGTACTGAGCACCCTGAGTACTGAGCACCGATCACCCTGAGCACTGAGCACCCAGCACGCTGAGTACTGAGCACCCAACACCCTGAGCACTGAGCACCAAGCACCCTGAGCACTGAGCACCCAGCACCCTGAGTACTGAGCACCCAGCCCCCTGAGTACTGAGTACCCAGCACCCTGAGCACTGAGCACCCAGCACCCTGAGTACTGAGCACCGAGCACCCTGAATACTGAGCACCCAGGACGCTTAGTACTGAGCACCCAGCACCCTGAGCACTGAGCACCCAGCACCCTGAGTACTGAGCACCCAGCACCACCCTCAGCACTGAGCACCCAGCACCCCGAGCAAGGAGCACCCAGCACCCCGAGTACTGAGCACCCAGCACCCTGAGTACTGAGCACCCAGCACCCTGAGTACTGAGCACTGAGCACCCCGAGTACTGAGCACCCATCACCCCGAGCACTGAGCACCCAGCAACCTGAGTACTGAGAAGAGATCACCCTGAGTACTGAGCACCCAGCACCCTGAGTACTGAGCCCCCAGCACCCTGAGTACTGAGCACCCAGCACCCCGAGCACTGAGCACCCAGCACCCCGAGAATGAGCACCCAGCACCCTGAATACTGAGATCCGAGCACCCTGAGTACTGAGCACCCAGCACCCTGAGTACTGAGCCCCCAGCACCCTGAGTACTGAGCACCCAGCACCCCGAGCACTGAGCACCCAGCACCCGGAGAATGAGCACCCAGCACCGTGAGTACTGAGCACCCAGCACCCTGAGTACTGTGCACTAAGCACCCAGAGCACTGAGCACCCAGCACCCCGAGCACGGAGCACCCAGGACCCCGAGCACTGAGTACTGAGCACCCAGCAACCTGAGTACTGAGCACCGAGCTCCCCGAGCACTGAGCACCCTGAGTACTGAGCACCCAGCACCCCGATCACTGAGCACCCAGCACCCTGAGCACTGATCACCCAGCACCCTGAGCACTGAGCACCCAGCACCCTGAGTACTGAGCACCCAACAACCAGAGTACTGAGCACCCAGCACCCTGAGCACTGAGCACCCAGCACCCTGAGTACTGAGCACCCAGCACCCTGAGTACTGAGCACCCAGCACAATGAGCACTGAGCACCCAACACCCTGAGCACTGAGCACCCAGCACCCCGAGCACTGAGCACCCAGCACCCCGAGCACTGAGCACCCAGCACCCTGAGCACTGAGCACCCAGCACCCTGAGCACTGAGCACCCAGCCCCCTGAGTACTGAGCACCCAGCACCATGAGTACTGAGCACCCAGCACCCTGAGTACTGAGCACTCAGCACCCTGAGTACTGAGCACCGAGCACCCCGAGCACTGAGCACCCAGCACCCTGAGCACTGAGCACCCTGAGGACTGCGCACCCAGCACCCTGAGCACTGAGCACCCAGCACCCTGAGTACTGAGCACCGATCACCCTGGGCACTGAGCACCCAGGACCCCGAGCACTGAGCACCCAGCACCCTGAGCACTGAGCACCCAGCACCCCGAGTACTGAGCACCCAGCACCCCGAGTACTGAGCACCGAGCACCCCGAGCACTGAACACCCAGCACCCTGAGTACTGAGCACCCAGCACCCTGAGTACTGATCACTGAGCACCCCTAGTACTGAGCACCCAGCACCCCTAGCACTGAGCACCCTGCAACCTGATTACTGAGAACAGATCACCCTGAGTACTGAGCACCCAGCACCCTGAGTACTGAGCCCCCAGCACCCTGAGTACTGAGCACCCAGCACCCCGAGCACTGAGCACCCAGCACCCCGATAATGAGCACCCAGCACCCTGAGTACTGAGCACCCAGCACCCCGAGCACTGAGCACCCAGCACCCCGAGCACTGAGCACCCAGCACCCCGATAATGAGCCCCCAGCACACTGAGTACTGAGCACCCAGCACCCCGAGCACTGAGCACCCAGCACCCCGAGAATGAGCACCCAGCACCCTGAGTACTGAGCACCCAGCACCCTGAGTACTGAGCACTAAGCACCCCGAGCACTGAGCGCCCAGCACCCCGAGCACGGAGCACCCAGGACCCCGAGCACTGAGTACTGAGCACCCTGCACCCTGAGTACTGAGCACCGAGCTCCCCGTGCACTGAGCACCCTGAGTACTGAGCACCCAGCACCCCGATCACTGAGCACCCAGCACCCTGAGCACTGAGCACCCAGCACCCTGAGCACTGAGCACCCAGCACCCTGAGTACTGAGCACCCAGCACGCTGAGTACTGAGCACCCAGCACCCCGAGCACTGAGCACCCAGCACCCTGAGTACTGAGCACTGAGCACCCAGCACCCCGAGCACTGAGCACCCAGCACCCTGTGTACTGAGCACTGAGCACCCTGAGTACTAAGCACCCAGCACCCTGAGTACTGAGCACCCAGGACCCTGAGCACTGAGCACGGAACACCCAGAGCACTGAGCAGCCAGCACCCTGAGCACTCAGCACCCAGCACCCCGAGCACTGAGCACCCAGCACCCTGAGCACTGAGCACCCAGCACCCTGAGCATGGAGCACCCCGAGGACTGAGCACCCAGCACCCTGAGAACTGAGCACCCAGCACCTTGAGTACTGAGCACCGAGCACCTCGAGCACTAAGCACCCAGCACCCTGAGTACTGAGCACAGAGCACCCTGAGTACTGAGCACCCAGCACCCCGAGCACGTAGCACCCAGCACCCTGAGTACTGAGCACCCAACACCCAGAGTACTGAGCACCCAGCACCCCGAGTACTGAGCACCCAGCACCCCGAGCACTGAGCACCCAGCGCCCCGAGCACTGAGCACCCAGCACCCCGAGCACTGAGCACTGAGCACCCTGAGCACTGAGTACTGAGCACTGAGCACCCTGAGTACTGAGCACCCAGCACCCCGAGTACTGAGCACCCAGCACCCCGAGCACTGAGCACCCAGCGCCCCGAGCACTGAGCACCCAGCACCCCGAGCACTGAGCACTGAGCACCCTGAGCACTGAGCAAACAGCACCCCGAGTACTGAGCACTGAGCACCCTGAGTACTGAGCACCAAGCACTCCGAGTACTGAGCACTGAGCACCCTGAGTACTGAGCACCCAGCACCCTGAGCACTTAGCACCCAGCACCCTGAGTAATGAGCACTGAGAACCCTGAGTACTGAGCCCCGAGCACCCTGAGTACTGAGCACCCAGCACCCTGATCACTGAGCACGGAGCACCCCGAGGACTGAGCACCCGGCACCCTGAGCACTGAGCACCCAGCACCTTGAGTACTGAGCACCGAGCACCCCGAGCACTGAGCACCCAGCACCCTGAGTACTGAGCACCCAGCACCCTGAGCACAGAGCACCAAGCACCCTGAGCACTGAGCACGCAGCACCCCGAGCACTGAGCACCCAGCACCCTGAGTACTGAGCACAGAGCACCCTGAGCACTGAGCACCCAACACTCTGAGCACTGAGCACCCAGCACGCTGAGTACTGAGCACTGAGCACACAGCACCCTGAGTACTGAGCATCCAGCTCCTCGAGCACTGAGCACCCAGCGCCCCGAGCACTGAGCACCCAGCACCCCGAGCACTGAGCACTGAGCACACTGAGCACTGAGCACCCAGCACCCTGAGTACTGAGCACTGAGCACCCTGAGTACTGAGCACCCAGCACCCCGAGTACTGAGCACTGAGCACCCTGAGTACTGAGCACCCAGCACCCTGAGCACTGAGAACCCTGAGAACTGAGCACCGAGCACCCTGAGTACTGAGCACCCAGCACTCTGAGCACTGAGCACGGAGCACCCCGAGGACTGAGCACCCAGCACCCTGAGCACTGAGCACCCAGCACCTTGAGTACTGAGCACCGAGCACCCCGAGCACTGAGCACCCAGCACCCTGAATACTGAGCACCCAGCACCCTGAGCACTGAGCACCCAGCACCCCGAGCACTGAGCACCCAGCACCCCGAGCACTGAGCACCCAGCACCCTGAGTACTGAGCACCCAACACCCAGAGTCCTGAGCACCCAGCACCCTGAGCACTGAGCACCCAGCACCCTGAGTACTGAGCACCCAGGACCCTGAGTACTGAGCACCCAGCACCCTGAGCACTGAGCACTGAGCACCCAACAAACTGAGCACTGAGCACTGAGCACCCAGCACCCCGAGCACTGAGCACCCAGCACCCCGAGCACTGAGCACCCAGCACCCTGAGCACTGAGCACCCAGCACCCTGAGCACTGAGCACCCAGCCCCCTGAGTACTGAGCACCCAGCACCATGAGAACTGAGCACCCAGCACCCTGAGTACTGAGCACTCAGCACCCTGAGTACTGAGCACCGAGCACCCCGAGCACTGAGCACCCAGCACCCTGAGCACTGAGCACCCTGAGGACTGAGTACCCAGCACCCTGAGCACTGAGCACCCAGCACCATGAGTACTGAGCACCGATCACCCTGAGCACTGAGCACCCAGGACCCCGAGCACTGAGCACCCAGCACCCTGAGTACAGAGCACCCAGCTCCCTGAGTACTGAGCACCCAGCACAGCGAGCACTGAGCAGCCAGCACCCTGAGTACTGAGCACCCTGAGTACGGAGCACCGATCACCCTGAGCACTGAGCACCCAGCACCCTGAGTACTGAGCACCCAGCACCCTGAGCACTGAGCACCAAGCACCCTGAGCACTGAGAAAACAGCACCCTGAGTACTGAGTACCCAGCACCCTGAGTACTGAGTACCCAGCACCCTGAGCACTGAGCACCCAGTACCCTGAGTACTGAGCACCGAGCACCCTGAGTACTGAGCTCCCAGCACCCTTAGTACTGAGCACCCAGCACCCTGAGCACTGAGCACCCAGCACCCTGAGTACTGAGCACCCAGCACCACCCTCAGCACTGAGCACCCAGCAACCCGAGCACTGAGCACCCAGCACCCTGAGCACTGAGCACCCAGCACCCTGAATACTGAGAACCGAGCACCCTGAGTACTGAGCACCCAGCACCCTGAGTACTGAGCCCCCAGCGCCCTGAGTACTGAGCACCCAGCACCCCGAGCACTGAGCACCCAGCACCCCGAGAATGAGCACCCAGCACCCTGAATACTGAGAACCGAGCACCCTGAGTACTGAGCACCCAGCACCCTGAGTACTGAGCCCCCAGCAACCTGAGTACTGAGCACCAAGCACCCCGAGCACTGAGCACCCAGAACCCCGAGAATGAGCACCCAGCACCCTGAGTACTGAGCACCCAGCACCCTGAGTACTGAGCACTAAGCACCCAGAGCACTGAGCACCCAGCACCCCGAGCACGGAGCACCCAGGACCCCAAGCACTGAGTACTGAGCACCCAGCACCCTGAGTACTGAGCACAGAGCTCCCCGAGCACTGAGCACCCTGAGTACTGAGCACCCAGCACCCCGATCACTGAGCACCCAGCACCCTGAGTACTGAGCACCCAGCACCCTGAGTACTGAGCACCCAGCACCCTGAGCACTCAGCACCCAGCACCCTGAGCAATGAGCACCCAGCACCCCGAGCACGGAGCACCCAGCACCCTGTGTACTGAGCACCCAACACCCAGAGTACTGAGCACCCAGCACCCTGAGTACTGAGCACCCAGCACCCTGAGTACTGAGCACCCAGCACCCTGAGTACTGAGCCCCCAGCACCCTGAGTACTGAGCACCCAGCACCCCGAGCACTGAGCACCCAGCACCCCGAGAATGAGCACCCAGCACCCTGAGTACTGAGCACCCAGCACCCTGAGTACTGAGCACTAAGCACCCAGAGCACTGAGCACCCAGCAACCCGAGCACGGAGCACCCAGGACCCTGAGCACTGAGTACTGAGCCCCCAGCACCCTGAGTACTGAGCACAGAGCTCCCCGAGCACTGAGCACCCTGAGTACTGAGCACCCAGCACCCCGATCACTGAGCACACAGCACCCTGAGTACTGAGCACCCAGCACCCTGAGTACTGAGCACCCAGCACCCTGAGCACTGAGCACCCAGCACCCTGAGCAATGAGCACCCAGCACCCCGAGCACGGAGCACCCAGCACCCCGAGAATGAGCACCCTGCACCCTGAGTACTGAGCACCCAGCACCCTGAGTACTGAGCACTAAACACCCAGAGCACTGAGCGCCCAGCACCCCGAGCACGGAGCACCCAGGACCCCGAGCACTGAGTACTGAGCACCCAGCACCCTGAGTACTGAGCACCGAGCTCCCCGAGCACTGAGCACCCTGAGTACTGAGCACCCAGCACCCCGATCACTGAGCACCCAGCGCCCCGAGCACTGAGCTCCCAGCACTCCGAGCACTGAGCACTGAGCACCCTGAGCACTGAGCAAAGAGCACCCCGAGTACTGAGCACTGAGCACCCTGAGTACTGAGCACCAAGCACTCCGAGTACTGAGCACTGAGCACCCTGAGTACTGAGCACCCAGCACCCTGAGCACTGAGCACCCAGCACCCTGAGTAATGAGCACTGAGGACCCTGAGTACTGAGCACCGAGCACCCTGAGTACTGAGCACCCTGCACCCTGATCACTGAGCACGGAGCACCCTGAGGACTGAGCACCCGGCACCCTGAGCACTGAGCACCCAGCACCTTGAGTACTGAGCACCGAGCACCCCGAGCACTGAGCACCCAGCACCCTGAGTACTGAGCACCCAGCACCCTGAGCACAGAGCACCCAGCACCCTGAGCACTGAGCACGCAGCACCCCGAGCACTGAGCACCCAGCACCCTGAGTACTGAGCACAGAGCACCCTGAGCACTGAGCACCCAACACTCTGAGCACTGAGCACCCAGCACGCTGAGTACTGAGCACTGAGCACACAGAACCCTGAGTACTGAGCAACCAGCACCTCGAGCACTGAGCACCCAGCGCCCCGAGCACTGAGCACCCAGCACCCCGAGCACTGAGCACTGAGCACACTGAGCACTGAGCACCCAGCACCCTGAGTACTGAGCACTGAGCACCCTGAGTACTGAGCACCCAGCACCCCGAGTACTGAGCACTGAGCACCCTGAGTACTGAGCACCCAGCACCCTGAGCACTGAGAACCCTGAGTACTGAGCACCGAGCACTCTGAGCACTGAGCACGGAGCACCCCGAGGACTGAGCACCCAGCACCCTGAGCACTGAGCACCCAGCACCTTGAGTACTGAGCACCGAGCACCCCGAGCACTGAGCACCCAGCACCCTGAATACTGAGCACACAGCACCCTGAGCACTGAGCACCCAGCACCCCGAGCACTGAGCACCCAGCACCCTGAGTACTGAGCACCCAACACCCAGAGTCCTGAGCACCCAGCACCCAGAGTACTGAGCACCCAGCACCCTGAGTACTGAGCACCCAACACCCACAGTCCTGAGCACCCAGCACCCCGAGCACTGAGCACCCAGCACCCTGAGTACTGAGCACCCAACACCCAGAGTACTGAGCACTCAGCACCTTGAGCACTGAGCACCCAGCACCCTGAGTACTGAGCACCCAGCACCCTGAGTACTGAGCACCCAGCACCCTGAGCACTGAGCACTGAGCACCCAACACCCTGAGCACTGAGCACCCAGCACCCCGAGCACTGAGCACCCAGCACCCCGAGCACTGAGCACCTAGCACCCTGAGCACTGAGCACCCAGCACCCTGAGCACTGAGCACCCAGCCCCCTGAGTACTGAGCACCCAGCACCATGAGTACTGAGCACCCAGCACCCTGAGTACTGAGCACTCAGCACCCTGAGTACTGAGCACCGAGCACCCCGAGCACTGAGCACCCAGCACCCTGAGCACTGAGCACCCTGAGGACAGAGCACCCAGCACCCTGAGCACTGAGCACCCAGCACCCTGAGTACTGAGCACCGATCACCCTGAGCACTGAGCACCCAGGACCCCGAGCACTGAGCACCCAGCACCCTGAGTACAGAGCATCCAGCACCCCGAGTACTGAGCACCCAGCACCCCGAGCACTGAGCACCCAGCACCCTGAGTACTGAGCATCCTGAGTACTGAGCACCGATCAACCTGAGCACTGAGCACCCAGCACCCTGAGTACTGAGCACCCAGCACCCTGAGCACTGAGCACCCAGCACCCTGAGCACTGAGCACCCAGCACAGTGAGTACTGAGCACCCAGCACCCTGAGTACTGAGTACCCAGCACCCTGAGCACTGAGCAATCAGCACCCTGAGTACTGAGCACCGAGCACCCTGAGTACTGAGCACCCAGGACCCTTAGTACTGAGCACCCAGCACCCTGAGCACTGAGCACCCAGCACCCTGAGTACTGAGCACCCAGCAGCACCCTCAGCACTGAGCACCCAGCACCCCGAGCACTGAGCACCCAGCACCCAGAGCACTGAGCACCCAGCACCCCGAGTACTGCGCACCCAGCACCCCGAGTACTGAGCACCGAGCACCCCGAGCACTGAACACCCAGCACCCTGAGTACTGAGCACCCAGCACCCTGAGTACTGAGCACTGAGCACCCCGAGTACTGAGCACCCAGCACCCTGAGCACTGAGCACCCAGCAACCTGAGTACTGAGAACAGATCACCCTGAGTAATGAGCACCCAGCACCCTGAGTACTGAGCCCCCAGCACCCTGAGTACTGAGCCCCCAGCACCCTGAGTACTGAGCACCCAGCACCCCGAGCAATGAGCACTCAGCACCCCGAGAATGAGCACCCAACACCCTGAGTACTGAGAACCGAGCACCCTGAGTACTGAGCACCCAGAACCCTGAGTACTGAGCCCCCAGCACCCTGAGTACTGAGCACCCAGCACCCCGAGCACTGAGCACCCAGCACTCCGAGAATGAGCACCCAGCACCCTGAGTACTGAGCACCCAGCACCCTGAGTACTGAGCACTAAGCACCCAGAGCACTGAGCACCCAGCACCCCGAGCACGGAGCACCCAGGACCCCGAGCACTGAGTACTGAGCACAGAGCACCCTGAGTACTGAGCACCCAGCACCCCGATCACTGAGCACCCAGCACCCTGAGCACTGAGCACCCAGCACCCTGAGCACTGAGCACCCAGCACCCTGAGTACTGAGCACCCAGCACGCTGAGTACTGAGCACTCAGCACACCGAGCACTGAGCACCCAGCACCCTGAGTACTGAGCACTGAGCACCCACCACCCCGAGCACTGAGGACCAAGCACCCTGTGTACTGAGCACTGAGCACCCTGAGTACTAAGCACCCAGCTCCCTGAGTACTGAGCACCCAGCACCCCGAGTACTGAGCACTGAGCACCCTGAGAACTGAGCACCCAGCACCCTGAGCACTGAGCACTGAGAACCCTGAGTACTGAGCACCGAGCACCCTGAGTACTGAGCACCCAGCACCCTGAGCACTGAGCACGGAGCACCCCGAGGACTGAGCACCCAGCACCCTGAGCACTGAGCACCCAGCACCTTGAGTACTGAGCACCCAGCACCCTGAGCACTGAGCACACAGCACCCCGAGCACTGAGCACCCAGCACCCCGAGCACTGAGCACCTAGCACCCTGAGCACTGAGCACCCAGCACCCTGAGCACTGAGCACCCAGCCCCCTGAGTACTGAGCACCCAGCACCATGAGTACTGAGCACCCAGCACCCTGAGTACTGAGCTCTCAGCACCCTGAGTACTGAGCACCGAGCACCCCGAGCACTGAGCACCCAGCACCCTGAGCACTGAGCACCCTGAGGACAGAGCACCCAGCACCCTGAGAACTGAGCACCCAGCACCCTGAGTACTGAGCACCGATCACCCTGAGCACTGAGCACCCAGGACCCCGAGCACTGAGCACCCAGCACCCTGAGTACAGAGCATCCAGCACCCCGAGTACTGAGCACCCAGCACCCCGAGCACTGAGCACCCAGCACCCTGAGTACTGAGCATTCTGAGTACTGAGCACCGATCACCCTGAGCACTGAGCACCCAGCACCCTGAGTACTGAGCACCCAGCACGCTGAACACTGAGCACCCAGCACCCTGAGCACTGAGCACCCAGCACAGTGAGTACTGAGCACCCAGCACCCTGAGTACTGAGTACCCAGCACCCTGAGCACTGAGCACTCAGCACCCTGAGTACAGAGCACCGAGCACCCTGAGTACTGAGCACCCCAGGACCCTTAGTACTGAGCACCCAGCACCCTGAGCACTGAGCACCCAGCACCCTGAGTACTGAGCACCCAGCACCACCCTCAGCACTGAGCACCCAGCACCCCGAGCACTGAGCACCCAGCACCCAGAGCACTGAGCACCCAGCACCCCGAGTACTGCGCACCCCAGCACCCCGAGTACTGAGCACCGAGCACCCCGAGCACTGAACACCCAGCACCCTGAGTACTGAGCACCCAGCACCCTGAGTACTGAGCACTGAGCACCCCGAGTACTGAGCACCCAGCACCCCGAACACTGAGCACCCAGCAACCTGATTACTGAGAACAGATCACCCTGAGTAATGAGCACCCAGCACCCTGAGTACTGAGCCCCCAGCACCCTGAGTACTGAGCCCCCAGCACCCTGAGTACTGAGCACACAGCACCCCGAGCACTGAGCACTCAGCACCCCGAGAATGAGCACCCAACACCCTGAGTACTGAGAACCGAGCACCCTGAGAACTGAGCACCCAGAACCCTGAGTACTGAGCCCCCAGCACCCTGAGTACTGAGCACCCAGCACCCCGAGCACTGAGCACCCAGCACCCCGAGAATGAGCACCCAGCACCCTGAGTACTGAGCACCCAGCACCCTGAGTACTGAGCACTAAGCACCCAGAGAACTGAGCACCCAGCACCCCCGAGCACGGAGCACCCAGGACCCCGAGCACTGAGTACTGAGCACTGAGCACCCTGAGTACTGAGCACCCAGCACCCCGATCACTGAGCACCCAGCACCCTGAGCACTGAGCACCCAGCACCCTGAGCACTGAGCACCCAGCACCCTGAGTACTGAGCACCCAGCACGCTGAGTACTGAGCACTCAGCACCCCGAGCACTGAGCACCCAGCACCCTGAGTACTGAGCACTGAGCACCCACCACCCCGAGCACTGAGGACCCAGCACCCTGTGTAATGAGCACTGAGCACCCTGAGTACTAAGCACCCAGCACCCTGAGTACTGAGCACCCAGCACCCCCGAGTACTGAGCACTGAGCACCCTGAGAACTGAGCACCCAGCACCCTGAGCACTGAGCACTGAGAACCCTGAGTACTGAGCACCGAGCACCCTGAGTACTGAGCACCCAGCACCCTGAGCACTGAGCACGGAGCACCCCGAGGACTGAGCACCCAGCACCCTGAACACTGAGCACCCAGCACCCCGAGCACTGAGCACCCAGAACTCTGAGCACTGAGCACCCAGCACCCTGAGCACTGAGCAGCCAGCCCCCTGAGTACTGAGCACCCAGCACCATGAGTACTGAGCACCCAGCATCCTGAGTACTGAGCACTCAGCACCCTGAGTACTGAGCACCGAGCACCCCGAGCACTGAGCACCCAGCACTCTGAGCACTGAGCACCCTGAGGACTGCGCACCCAGCACCCTGAGCACTGAGCATCCAGCACCCTGAGACTGAGCACCCAATACCCCGAGCACTGAGCACCCAGCAACCTGAGTACAGAGCACCCAGCACCCCGAGTACTGAGCACCCAGCACCACCCTGAGCACTGAGCACCCTGAGTACTGAGCACCGAACACCCTGAGCACTGAGCACCCAGCACCCTGAGCACTGAGCACCCAGCACCCTGAGTACTGAGCACCCAGCACCACCCTCAGCACTGAGCACCCAGCACCCCGAGCACTGAGCACCCAGCACCCTGAGCACTGAGCACCCAGCACCCCGAGTACTGAGCACCCAGCACCCTGAGCACTCAGCACCCAGCACCCTGAGCAATGAGCACCCAGCACCCCGAGCACGGAGCACCCAGCACCCTGTGTACTGAGCACCCAACACCCAGAGTACTGAGCACCCAGCACCCTGAGTACTGAGCACCCAGCACCCTGAGTACTGAGCACCCAGCACCCTGAGTACTGAGCCCCCAGCACCCTGAGTACTGAGCACCCAGCACCCCGAGCACTGAGCACCCAGCACCCCGAGAATGAGCACCCAGCACCCTGAGTACTGAGCACCCAGCACCCTGAGTACTGAGCACTAAGCACCCAGAGCACTGAGCAACCAGCAACCCGAGCACGGAGCACCCAGGACCCTGAGCACTGAGTACTGAGCACCCAGCACCCTGAGTACTGAGCACAGAGCTCCCCGAGCACTGAGCACCCTGAATACTGAGCACCCAGCACCCCGATCACTGAGCACACAGCACCCTGAGTACTGAGCACCCAGCACCCTGAGTACTGAGCACCCAGCACCCTGAGCACTGAGCACCCAGCACCCTGAGCAATGAGCACCCAGCACCCCGAGCACGGAGCACCCAGCACCCCGAGAATGAGCACCCAGCACCCTGAGTACTGAGCACCCAGCACCCTGAGTACTGAGCACTAAACACCCAGAGCACTGAGCGCCCAGCACCCCGAGCACGGAGCACCCAGGACCCCGAGCACTGAGTACTGAGCACCCAGCACCCTGAGTACTGAGCACCGAGCTCCCCGAGCACTGAGCACCCTGAGTACTGAGCACCCAGCACCCCGATCACTGAGCACCCAGCGCCCTGAGCACTGAGCTCCCAGCACTCCGGAGCACTGAGCACTGAGCACCCTGAGCACTGAGCAAAGAGCACCCCGAGTACTGAGCACTGAGCACCCTGAGTACTGAGCACCAAGCACTCCGAGTACTGAGCACTGAGCACCCTGAGTACTGAGCACCCAGCACCCTGAGCACTGAGCACCCAGCACCCTGAGTAATGAGCACTGAGGACCCTGAGTACTGAGCACCTAGCACCCTGAGTACTGAGCACCCTGCACCCTGATCACTGAGCACGGAGCACCCTGAGGACTGAGCACCCGGCACCCTGAGCCACTGAGCACCCAGCACCTTGAGTACTGAGCACCGAGCACCCCGAGCACTGAGCACCCAGCACCCTGAGTACTGAGCACCCAGCACCCTGAGCACAGAGCACCCAGCACCCTGAGCACTGAGCACGCAGCACCCCCGAGCACTGAGCACCCAGCACCCTGAGTACTGAGCACAGAGCACCCTGAGCACTGAGCACCCAACACTCTGAGCACTGAGCACCCAGCACGCTGAGTACTGAGCACTGAGCACACAGAACCCTGAGTACTGAGCAACCAGCACCTCGAGCACTGAGCACCCAGCGCCCCGAGCACTGAGCACCCAGCACCCCGAGCACTGAGCACTGAGCACACTGAGCACTGAGCACCCAGCACCCTGAGTACTGAGCACTGAGCACCCTGAGTACTGAGCACCCAGCACCCCGAGTACTGAGCACTGAGCACCCTGAGTACTGAGCACCCCAGCACCCTGAGCACTGAGAACCCTGAGTACTGAGCACCGAGCACCCTGAGTACTGAGCACCCAGCACTCTGAGCACTGAGCACGGAGCACCCCGAGGACTGAGCACCCAGCACCCTGAGCACTGAGCACCCAGCACCTTGAGTACTGAGCACCGAGCACCCCGAGCACTGAGCACCCAGCACCCTGAATACTGAGCACACAGCACCCTGAGC
>NW_024543755.1:0-33449 GCF_018167655.1 Microtus oregoni
GAGTACTGAGCACCCAGCACCCCGAGTACTGAGCACGCAGCAACCTGAGCACGAGCAGCCAGCACCCCGAGCACTGAGCACCCAGCACCGTGAGCACTGAGCACCCAGCACCCTGAGTACTGAGCACTGAGCACCCCGAGTACTGAGCACCCAGCACCCCGAGCACTGAGCACCGAGCACCCCGAGCACTGAGCACCCAGCACCCCGAGCACTGAGCACCCAGCACCCTGAGCACTGAGCACCCAGCACCTCGAGCACCGAGCACCCTGAGTACTAAGCACCGAGCACCCTGAGCGCTGAGCACCCAGCACCCTGAGCACTGAGCACCCAGCACACTGAGTACTGAGCACCCAGCACCCCGAGCACTGAGCACCCAGCACCCTGAGTACTGAGCACCAGCACCCTGAGCACTGAGCACCGAGCACCCTGAGCACTGAGCACACAGCACGCTGAGGACTGAGCACCCAGCGCCCCGGAGCACTGAGCACAGAGCACCCTGAGCACTGAGCACCCTGAGTACTGATCACTGAGCACCCTGAGTACTGAGCACTGAGCACCTGCGAGTCCTGAGCACCCAGCCCCCTGAGTACTGAGCACCCAGCACCCCGAGCACTGAGTACCCAGCACCCTGAGCACTGAGCACCCAGCACCTGAGCACTGAGCACCCAGCACCCTGAGTACTGAGCACTGAGCACCCAGCACCCCGAGCACTGAGCACCCAGCACCCTGAGTACTGAGCACTGGAGCACCCAGCACCCCCGAGCACTGAGCACCCAGCACCCTGAGTACTGAGCACCCAGCACCCGAGTACTGAGCACCCAGCACCCTGAGTACTGAGCACCCAGCTCCCTGAGTACTGAGCACCCAGCACCCCGAGTACTGAGCACCCAGCACCCTGAGTACTGAGCACCCAGCACCCCGAGCACTAAGCACCCAGCACCCTGAGCACTGAGGACCCAGCACCCTGAGCACTGAGCACCCAGCACCCTGAGTACTGAGCACCGAGCACCCTGAGTACTGAGCACCCAGCACCCTGAGTATCTGAGCACCCAGCACACTGAGTACTGAGCACAAAGCTCCCTGAGCACTGATCACCCAGCACCCTGAGTACTGAGCACCGAGTACCCTGAGTACTGAGCACCCAGCACCCTGAGCACTGAGCACCCAGCACCTGAGTACTGAGCACTGAGCACCCAGCACCCCGAGCACTGAGCACCCAGCACCCTGTGTACTGAGCACTGTGTACCCAGTACCCCAAGCACTGAGACCCAGCACCCTGAGCACTGAGCACCCAGCACCCCGAGTACTGAGCACCCAGCACCCCGAGCACTGAGCACCCAGCACCCTGAGCACTGAGCACCCAGCACCCCGAGCAATGAGCACCCAGCACCCTGAGTACTGAGCACCCAGCACCCCGAGTACTGAGCACCCAGCAACCTGAGCACCGAGCAGCCAGCACCCCGAGCACTGAGCACCCAGCACCGTGAGCACTGAGCACCCAGCACCCTGAGTACTGAGCACTGAGCACCCCGAGTACTGAGCACCCAGCACCCCGAGCACTGAGCACCGAGCACCCCGAGCACTGAGCACCCAGCACCCTGAGTACTGAGCACCGAGTACCCTGAGTACTGAGCACCCAGCACCCTGAGCACTGAGCACCCAGCACCCCGAGCACTGATCACCCAGCACCCTGAGTACTGAGCACCGAGTACCCTGAGTACTGAGCACACAGCACCCTGAGCACTGAGCACCCAGCACCCTGAGTACTGAGCACTGAGCACCCAGCACCCCGAGCACTGAGCACCCAGCAACCTGAGCACTGAGCATCCAGCACCCCGAGCACTGAGCACCCAGCACCCTGAGTACTGAGCACTGAGCACCCAGCACCCCGAGCACTGAGCACCGAGCACCCCGAGCACTGAGCAACCAGCGCCCCGAGCACTGAGCACCCAGCACCCCGAGCACTGATCACCCAGCACCCTGAGCACTGAGCACCCAGCACCCTGAGCACTGAGCACCCAGCACCCCAAGCACTGAGCACCCAACACCTCGAGCACTGAGCACCCAGCACCCTGAGTACTGAGCACCCAGCACCCTGAGAACTGAGCACCCAGCACCCTGAGCACTGAGCACCCAGCACCCTGAGTACTAAGCACCCAACACCCCAAGCACTGAGCACCCTGAGTACTGAGCACCCAGCACCACAAGCACTGAGCACCCTGAATACTGAGCACCCAGCACCCTGAGTAATGAGCGCCCAGCACCCCGAGCACTGAGCACCCAGCACCCTGAGCACTGAGCACCGAGCACCCTGAGCACTGAGCACCCAGCACCCTGAGGACTGAGCACCCAGCACCCTGAGCACTGAGCACACAGCACCCTGAGCACTGAGCACCCTGAGTACTGAGCACTGAGCACCCTGAGTACTGAGCACCCAGCACCCCGAGTACTGAGCACCCAGCACCCCGAGCACTGAGTACCCAGCACCCTGAGCACTGAGTACCCAGCACCCTGAGCACTGAGCACCCAGCACATTGAGCAATGAGCACCCAGCACCCTGAGCACTGAGCACCCAGCACCCTGAGTACTGAGCACTGAGCACCCAGCACCCCGAGCACTGAGCACCCAGCACCCTGAGTACTGAGCACTGAGCACCCAGCACCCCGAGCACTGAGCAACGAGCACCCCAAGCACTGAGCACCCAGCACCCCGAGCACTGTGCACCCAGCACCCTGAGCACTGAGCACCCAGCACCCTGAGCACTGAGCACCCAGCACCCCGAGCACTGAGCACCCAGCACCCCGAGCACTGAGCACTCAGCACCCCGAGCACTGAGCACCCAGCACCCCGAGCACTGAGCACCCAGCACCCTGAGTACTGTGCACCCAGCACCCCGAGTACTGAGCACCCAGCACCCTGAGTACTGAGCACCCAGCACCCGGGAGCACTAAGCACCCAGCACCCCGAGCACTGAGGACCCAGCACCCTGAGCACTGAGCACCCAGCACCCTGAGTACTGAGCACCGACCACTCTGAGTACTGAGAACCCAGCACCCTGAGTACTGAGCACCCAGCACACTGAGTACTGAGCACCCAGCACCCTGAGCACTGATCACCCAGCACCCTGAGTACTGAGCACCAAGTACCCTGAGTACTGAGCACCCAGCACCCCGAGCACTGAGCACCCAGCACCCTGAGTACTGAGCACTGAGCACCCAGCACCCCGAGCACTGAGCACCCAGCACCCTGTGTACTGAGCACTGAGTACCCAGTACCCCGAGCACTGAGACCCAGCACCCTGAGAACTGAGCACCCAGCACCCCGAGTACTGAGCACCCAGCACCCCAAGCACTGAGCACCCAGCACCCCGAGCACTGAGCACCCAGCACCCCGAGCAATGAGCACCCAGAACCCTGAGTACTGAGCACCCAGCACCCCGAGTACTGAGCACCCAGCAACCTGAGAACCGAGCAGCCAGCACCCCGAGCACTGATCACCCAGCACACTGAGCACTGAGCACCCAGCACCCTGAGTATTGAGCACTGAGCACCCTGAGTACTGAGCACCCAGCACCCCGAGCACTGAGCACCGAGCACCCCGAGCACTGAGCACCCAGCGCCCCGAGCACTGAGCACCCAGCACCCCGAGCACTGATCACACAGCACGTGAGCACTGAGCACCCAGCACCCTGAGCACTGAGCACCCAGCACCCCGAGCACTGAGCACCCAGCACCCTGAGCACTGAGCACCCAGCACCCTGAGTACTGAGCACCCAGCACCCTGAGTACTGAGCACCCAGCACCCTGAGCACTGAGCACCCAGCACCCTGAGTACTAAGTACCCAACACCCCAAGCATTGAGCACCCTGAGTACTGAGCATCCAGCACCACATGCACTGAGCACCCTGAATACTGAGCACCCAGCACCCTGAGTAATGAGCACCCAGCACCCCGAGCACTGAGCACCCAGCACCCTGAGCACTGAGCACCGAGCACCCTGAGCACTGAGCACCCAGCACCCTGAGGACTGAGCACCCAGCACCCCGAGCACTGAGCACACAGCACCCTGAGCACTGAGCACCCTGAGTACTGAGCACTGAGCACCCTGAGTACTGAGCACCCAGCACCCTGAGTACTGAGCACCCAGCACCCCGAGCACTGAGTACCCAGCACCCGAGCACTGAGTACCCAGCACCCTGAGCACTGAGCACCCAGCACCCTGAGCTCTGAGCACCCAGCACCCCGAGCACTGAGCACCCAGCACCCCGAGCACTGAGCACCCAGCACCCCGAGCACTGAGCACGAAGCACCCCGAGCACTGAGCACCCAGCACCCTGAGTACTGAGCACCCAACACCCCAAGCACTGAGCACCCTGAATACTGAGCACCCAGCACCCCAAGCACTGAGCACCCTGAGTACTGAGCACCCAGCCCCCTGAGTAATGAGCACCCAGCACCCCGAGCACTGAACACCCAGCACCCTGAGTACTGAGCACCGAGCACCCTGAGTACTGAGCAGCCAGCACCCTGAGTACTGAGCACCCAGCGTACTGAGCAACGAGCACCCAGCACCCTGTGTACTGAGCACCCAGCACCCTGAGCACTGAGCACCCAGCACCCTGAGTACTGAGCACCGAGCACCCCGAGTACTGAGCACCCAGCACCCTGAGTACTGAGCACCCAGCACCCTGAGCACTGAGCACCCAGCACCCTGAGTACTGAGCACCGAGCACCCCAAGCACTGAGCACCCTGAGTACTGAGCACCCAGCCCCCTGAGTAATGAGCACCCAGCACCCCGAGCACTGAGCACCCAGCACCCTGAGTACTGAGCACCGAGCACCCTGAGTACTGAGCACCCAGCACCCTGAGTACTGAGCACCGAGCACCCTGATTACTGAGCAGCCAGCACCCTGAGTACTGAGCACCCAGCGTACTGAGCACCGAGCACCCAGCACCCTGAGTACTGAGCACCCAGCACCCTGAGCACTGAGCACCCAGCACCCTGAGTACTGAGCACCGAGCACCCCGAGTACTGAGCACACAGCACCCTGAGTACTGAGCACCCAGCACCCTGAGCACTGAGCACCCAGCACCCTGAGTACTGAGCACCGAGCACCCCAAGCACTGAGCACCCTGAGTACTGAGCACCCAGCCCCCTGAGTAATGAGCACCCAGCACCCCGAGCACTGAGCACCCAGCACCCTGAGTACTGAGCACCGAGCACCGTGAGTACTGAGCACCGAGCACCCTGAGTACTGAGCAGCCAGCACCCTGAGTACTGAGCACCCAGCGTACTGAGCACCGAGCACCCAGCACCCTAAGTACTGAGCACATAGCACCCTGAGCACTGAGCACCCAGCACCCTGAGTACTGAGCACCGAGCACCCCGAGTACTGAGCACCCAGCACCCCGAGCACTGAGCACCCAGCACCCTGAGCACTGAGCACCCAGCACCCCGAGCACTGAGCACCCAGCACCCCGAGTACTGAGCACTAAGCACCCTGAGCACTGAGCACCCAGCACCTCGAGCACCGAGCACCCTGAGTACTAAGCACCGAGCACCCTGAGCACTGAGCACCCAGCACCCTGAGCACTGAGCACCCAGCACCCTGAGTACTGAGCACCCAGGACCCCGAGCACTGAGCACCCAGCACCCTGAGTACTGAGCACCCAGCACCCTGAGCACTGAGCACCGAGCACCCTGAGCACTGAGCACACAGCACCCTGAGGACTGAGCACCCAGCGCCCCGAGCACTGAGCACAGAGCACCCTGAGCACTGAGCACCCTGAGTACTGATCACTGAGCACCCTGAGTACTGAGCACTGAGCACCCTGAGTCCTGAGCACCCAGCACCCTGAGTACTGAGCACCCAGCACCCCGAGCACTGAGTACCCAGCACCCTGAGCACTGAGCACCCAGCACCCTGAGCACTGAGCACCCAGCACCCTGAGTACTGAGCACTGAGCACCCAGCACCCCGAGCACTGAGCACCCAGCACCCTGAGTACTGAGCACTGAGCACCCAGCACCCCGAGCACTGAGCACCCAGCACCCTGAGTACTGAGCACCCAGCACCCGAGTACTGAGCACCCAGCACCCTGAGTACTGAGCACCCAGCTCCCTGAGTACTGAGCACCCAGCACCCCGAGTACTGAGCACCCAGCACCCTGAGTACTGAGCACCCAGCACCCCGAGCACTAAGCACCCAGCACCCTGAGCACTGAGGACCCAGCACCCTGAGAACTGAGCACCCAGCAACCTGAGTACTGAGCACCGAGCACCCTGAGTACTGAGCACACAGCACCCTGAGTACTGAGCACCCAGCACACTGAGTACTGAGCACAAAGCTCCCTGAGCACTGATCACCCAGCACCCTGAGTACTGAGCACCGAGTACCCTGAGTACTGAGCACCCAGCACCCTGAGCACTGAGCACCCAGCACCCTGAGTACTGAGCACTGAGCACCCAGCACCCCGAGCACTGAGCACCCAGCACCCTGTGTACTGAGCACTGAGTACCCAGTACCCCAAGCACTGAGACCCAGCACCCTGAGCACTGAGCACCCAGCACCCCGAGTACTGAGCACCCAGCACCCCGAGCACTGAGCACCCAGCACCCCGAGCACTGAGCACCCAGCACCCCGAGCAATGAGCACCCAGCACCCTGAGTACTGAGCACCCAGCACCCCGAGTACTGAGCACGCAGCAACCTGAGCACCGAGCAGCCAGCACCCCGAGCACTGAGCACCCAGCACCGTGAGCACTGAGCACCCAGCACCCTGAGTACTGAGCACTGAGCACCCCGAGTACTGAGCACCCAGCACCCCGAGCACTGAGCACCGAGCACCCCGAGCACTGAGCACCCAGCACCCCGAGCACTGAGCACCCAGCACCCTGAGCACTGAGCACCCAGCACCTCGAGCACCGAGCACCCTGAGTACTAAGCACCGAGCACCCTGAGCGCTGAGCACCCAGCACCCTGAGCACTGAGCACCCAGCACCCTGAGTACTGAGCACCCAGCACCCCGAGCACTGAGCACCCAGCACCCTGAGTACTGAGCACCCAGCACCCTGAGCACTGAGCACCGAGCACCCTGAGCACTGAGCACACAGCACCCTGAGGACTGAGCACCCAGCGCCCCGAGCACTGAGCACAGAGCACCCTGAGCACTGAGCACCCTGAGTACTGATCACTGAGCACCCTGAGTACTGAGCACTGAGCACCCTGAGTCCTGAGCACCCAGCCCCCTGAGTACTGAGCACCCAGCACCCCGAGCACTGAGTACCCAGCACCCTGAGCACTGAGCACCCAGCACCCTGAGCACTGAGCACCCAGCACCCTGAGTACTGAGCACTGAGCACCCAGCACCCCGAGCACTGAGCACCCAGCACCCTGAGTACTGAGCACTGAGCACCCAGCACCCCGAGCACTGAGCACCCAGCACCCTGAGTACTGAGCACCCAGCACCCGAGTACTGAGCACCCAGCACCCTGAGTACTGAGCACCCAGCTCCCTGAGTACTGAGCACCCAGCACCCCGAGTACTGAGCACCCAGCACCCTGAGTACTGAGCACCCAGCAACCCGAGCACTAAGCACCCAGCACCCTGAGCACTGAGGACCCAGCACCCTGAGCACTGAGCACCCAGCACCCTGAGTACTGAGCACCGAACACCCTGAGTACTGAGCACCCAGCACCCTGAGTACTGAGCACCCAGCACACTGAGTACTGAGCACAAAGCTCCCTGAGCACTGATCGCCCAGCACCCTGAGTACTGAGCACCGAGTACCCTGAGTACTGAGCACCCAGCACCCTGAGCACTGAGCACCCAGCACCCTGAGTACTGAGCACTGAGCACCCAGCACCCCGAGCACTGAGCACCCAGCACCCTGTGTACTGAGCACTGTGTACCCAGTACCCCAAGCACTGAGACCCAGCACCCTGAGCACTGAGCACCCAGCACCCCGAGTACTGAGCACCCAGCACCCCGAGCACTGAGCACCCAGCACCCTGAGCACTGAGCACCCAGCACCCCGAGCAATGAGCACCCAGCACCCTGAGTACTGAGCACCCAGCACCCCGAGTACTGAGCACCCAGCAACCTGAGCACCGAGCAGCCAGCACCCCGAGCACTGAGCACCCAGCACCGTGAGCACTGAGCACCCAGCACCCTGAGTACTGAGCACTGAGCACCCCGAGTACTGAGCACCCAGCACCCCGAGCACTGAGCACCGAGCACCCCGAGCACTGAGCACCCAGCACCCTGAGTACTGAGCACCGAGTACCCTGAGTACTGAGCACCCAGCACCCTGAGCACTGAGCACCCAGCACCCCGAGCACTGATCACCCAGCACCCTGAGTACTGAGCACCGAGTACCCTGAGTACTGAGCACCCAGCACCCTGAGCACTGAGCACCCAGCACCCTGAGTACTGAGCACTGAGCACCCAGCACCCCGAGCACTGAGCACCCAGCAACCTGAGCACTGAGCATCCAGCACCCCGAGCACTGAGCACCCAGCACCCTGAGTACTGAGCACCCAGCACCCCGAGCACTGAGCACCCAGCACCCTGAGCACTGAGCACCCAGCACCCTGAGCACTGAGCACCCAGCACCCCGAGCACTGAGCACCCAGCACCCCGAGCACTGAGCACCCAGCACCCCGAGCACTGAGCACCCAGCACCCTGAGTACTGAGCACCCAGCAACCTGAGTACTGAGCACTCAGCAACCTGAGTACTGAGCACCGAGCACCCCGAGCACTGAGCACCCAGCACCCTGAGCACTGAGCTCCCTGAGGACTGAGCACCCAGCACCCTGAGTACTGAGCACCCAGCACCCCGAGCACTGAGCACCCAGCACCCTGAGTACTGAGCACCCTGAGTGCTTAGCACCAAGCACCCTGAGTACGGAGCACCCAGCACCCTGAGCACTGAGCACCCAGCACCCTGAGTACTGAGCACCCAGCACCCTGAGTACTTAGCACCCAGCACCTGAGCACTGAGCACCCAGCACCCTGAGTTCTGAGCACCGAGCACCCTGAGTACTGAGCACCCAGCACCCTGAGCACTGAGCACCCAGCACCCCGAGCACTGAGCACCCAGCACCCTGAGTACTGAGCACCGAGCACCCCGAGCACTGAGCACCCAGCACCCTGAGCACTGAGCACCGAGCACCCTGAGTACTGAGGACCCAGCACCCTGAGCACTGAGCAACCAGCACCCTGAGTACTGAGCACCCAGCACCCTGAGCACTGAGAACCCAGCACCCTGAGTACTGAGCACCGAGCACCCCGAGCACTGAGCACCCAGCACCCTGAGTACTGAGCACCCAGCACCAAAAGTACTGAGCACCGAGCATCCTGAGCACTGAGCACCGAGCACCCCGAGCACTGAGCACCCAGCACCCTGAGTACTGAGCACCCAGCACCAAGAGTACTGAGCAGCGAGCACCCCGAGCACTGAGCACCCAGCACCCTGTGTAATGAGCACCCAGCTCCCCGAGTACTGAGCACCCAGCACCCTGAGTACTGAGCACCCAGCACCCTGAGCACTGAGCACAAAGCACGCTGAGTACTGAGCACCCTGAGTACTGAGCACCGAGGACCCTGAGCACTGAGCACCCAGCACCCTGAGCACTGAGCACCCAGCACCCCGAGAATGAGCACCCAGCACCCTGAGTACTGAGAACCGAGCACCCTGAGTACTGAGCACCCAGCACGCTGAGCACTGAGCAACCAGCACCCCGAGTACTGAGCACCCAGCACCAAAAGTACTGAGCACCGAGCATCCTGAGCACTGAGCACCGAGCACCCCGAGCACTGAGCAAACAGCACCCTGAGTACTGAGCACCCAGCACCAAGAGTACTGAGCAGCGAGCACCCCGAGCACTGAGCACCCAGCACCCTGTGTAATGAGCACCCAGCTCCCCGAGTACTGAGCACCCAGCACCCTGAGTACTGAGCACTCAGCACCCTGAGCACTGAGCACAAAGCACGCTGAGTACTGAGCACCCTGAGTACTGAGCACCGAGGACCCTGAGCACTGAGCACCCAGCACCCTGAGCACTGAGCACCCAGCACCCCGAGAATGAGCACCCAGCACCCTGAGTACTGAGAACCGAGCACCCTGAGTACTGAGCACCCAGCACGCTGAGCACTGAGCAACCAGCACCCCGAGTACTGAGCACCCAGCACCCCGAGCACTGAGCACCCAGCACCCCGAGAATGAGCACCCAGCACCCTGAGTACTGAGCACCCAACACCCCAAGCACTGAGCACCCTGAATACTGAGCACCCAGCACCCCAAGCACTGAGCACCCTGAGTACTGAGCACCCAGCCCCCTGAGTAATGAGCACCCAGCACCCCGAGCACTGAACACCCAGCACCCTGAGTACTGAGCACCGAGCACCCTGAGTACTGAGCAGCCAGCACCCTGAGTACTGAGCACCCAGCGTACTGAGCAACGAGCACCCAGCACCCTGTGTACTGAGCACCCAGCACCCTGAGCACTGAGCACCCAGCACCCTGAGTACTGAGCACCGAGCACCCCGAGTACTGAGCACCCAGCACCCTGAGTACTGAGCACCCAGCACCCTGAGCACTGAGCACCCAGCACCCTGAGTACTGAGCACCGAGCACCCCAAGCACTGAGCACCCTGAGTACTGAGCACCCAGCCCCCTGAGTAATGAGCACCCAGCACCCCGAGCACTGAGCACCCAGCACCCTGAGTACTGAGCACCGAGCACCCTGAGTACTGAGCACCCAGCACCCTGAGTACTGAGCACCGAGCACCCTGATTACTGAGCAGCCAGCACCCTGAGTACTGAGCACCCAGCGTACTGAGCACCGAGCACCCAGCACCCTGAGTACTGAGCACCCAGCACCCTGAGCACTGAGCACCCAGCACCCTGAGTACTGAGCACCGAGCACCCCGAGTACTGAGCACACAGCACCCTGAGTACTGAGCACCCAGCACCCTGAGCACTGAGCACCCAGCACCCTGAGTACTGAGCACCGAGCACCCCAAGCACTGAGCACCCTGAGTACTGAGCACCCAGCCCCCTGAGTAATGAGCACCCAGCACCCCGAGCACTGAGCACCCAGCACCCTGAGTACTGAGCACCGAGCACCGTGAGTACTGAGCACCGAGCACCCTGAGTACTGAGCAGCCAGCACCCTGAGTACTGAGCACCCAGCGTACTGAGCACCGAGCACCCAGCACCCTAAGTACTGAGCACCCAGCACCCTGAGCACTTAGCACCCAGCACCCTGAGTACTGAGCACCGAGCACCCCGAGTACTGAGCACCCAGCACCCCGAGCACTGAGCACCCAGCACCCTGAGCACTGAGCACCCAGCACCCCGAGCACTGAGCACCCAGCACCCCGAGTACTGAGCACTAAGCACCCTGAGCACTGAGCACCCAGCACCTCGAGCACCGAGCACCCTGAGTACTAAGCACCGAGCACCCTGAGCACTGAGCACCCAGCACCCTGAGCACTGAGCACCCAGCACCCTGAGTACTGAGCACCCAGGACCCCGAGCACTGAGCACCCAGCACCCTGAGTACTGAGCACCCAGCACCCTGAGCACTGAGCACCGAGCACCCTGAGCACTGAGCACACAGCACCCTGAGGACTGAGCACCCAGCGCCCTGAGCACTGAGCACAGAGCACCCTGAGCACTGAGCACCCTGAGTACTGATCACTGAGCACCCTGAGTACTGAGCACTGAGCACCCTGAGTCCTGAGCACCCAGCACCCTGAGTACTGAGCACCCAGCACCCCGAGCACTGAGTACCCAGCACCCTGAGCACTGAGCACCCAGCACCCTGAGCACTGAGCACCCAGCACCCTGAGTACTGAGCACTGAGCACCCAGCACCCCGAGCACTGAGCACCCAGCACCCTGAGTACTGAGCACTGAGCACCCAGCACCCCGAGCACTGAGCACCCAGCACCCTGAGTACTGAGCACCCAGCACCCGAGTACTGAGCACCCAGCACCCTGAGTACTGAGCACCCAGCTCCCTGAGTACTGAGCACCCAGCACCCCGAGTACTGAGCACCCAGCACCCTGAGTACTGAGCACCCAGCACCCCGAGCACTAAGCACCCAGCACCCTGAGCACTGAGGACCCAGCACCCTGAGAACTGAGCACCCAGCAACCTGAGTACTGAGCACCGAGCACCCTGAGTACTGAGCACACAGCACCCTGAGTACTGAGCACCCAGCACACTGAGTACTGAGCACAAAGCTCCCTGAGCACTGATCACCCAGCACCCTGAGTACTGAGCACCGAGTACCCTGAGTACTGAGCACCCAGCACCCTGAGCACTGAGCACCCAGCACCCTGAGTACTGAGCACTGAGCACCCAGCACCCCGAGCACTGAGCACCCAGCACCCTGTGTACTGAGCACTGAGTACCCAGTACCCCAAGCACTGAGACCCAGCACCCTGAGCACTGAGCACCCAGCACCCCGAGTACTGAGCACCCAGCACCCCGAGCACTGAGCACCCAGCACCCCGAGCACTGAGCACCCAGCACCCCGAGCAATGAGCACCCAGCACCCTGAGTACTGAGCACCCAGCACCCCGAGTACTGAGCACGCAGCAACCTGAGCACCGAGCAGCCAGCACCCCGAGCACTGAGCACCCAGCACCGTGAGCACTGAGCACCCAGCACCCTGAGTACTGAGCACTGAGCACCCCGAGTACTGAGCACCCAGCACCCCGAGCACTGAGCACCGAGCACCCCGAGCACTGAGCACCCAGCACCCCGAGCACTGAGCACCCAGCACCCTGAGCACTGAGCACCCAGCACCTCGAGCACCGAGCACCCTGAGTACTAAGCACCGAGCACCCTGAGCGCTGAGCACCCAGCACCCTGAGCACTGAGCACCCAGCACCCTGAGTACTGAGCACCCAGCACCCCGAGCACTGAGCACCCAGCACCCTGAGTACTGAGCACCCAGCACCCTGAGCACTGAGCACCGAGCACCCTGAGCACTGAGCACACAGCACCCTGAGGACTGAGCACCCAGCGCCCCGAGCACTGAGCACAGAGCACCCTGAGCACTGAGCACCCTGAGTACTGATCACTGAGCACCCTGAGTACTGAGCACTGAGCACCCTGAGTCCTGAGCACCCAGCCCCCTGAGTACTGAGCACCCAGCACCCCGAGCACTGAGTACCCAGCACCCTGAGCACTGAGCACCCAGCACCCTGAGCACTGAGCACCCAGCACCCTGAGTACTGAGCACTGAGCACCCAGCACCCCGAGCACTGAGCACCCAGCACCCTGAGTACTGAGCACTGAGCACCCAGCACCCCGAGCACTGAGCACCCAGCACCCTGAGTACTGAGCACCCAGCACCCGAGTACTGAGCACCCAGCACCCTGAGTACTGAGCACCCAGCTCCCTGAGTACTGAGCACCCAGCACCCCGAGTACTGAGCACCCAGCACCCTGAGTACTGAGCACCCAGCAACCCGAGCACTAAGCACCCAGCACCCTGAGCACTGAGGACCCAGCACCCTGAGCACTGAGCACCCAGCACCCTGAGTACTGAGCACCGAACACCCTGAGTACTGAGCACCCAGCACCCTGAGTACTGAGCACCCAGCACACTGAGTACTGAGCACAAAGCTCCCTGAGCACTGATCGCCCAGCACCCTGAGTACTGAGCACCGAGTACCCTGAGTACTGAGCACCCAGCACCCTGAGCACTGAGCACCCAGCACCCTGAGTACTGAGCACTGAGCACCCAGCACCCCGAGCACTGAGCACCCAGCACCCTGTGTACTGAGCACTGTGTACCCAGTACCCCAAGCACTGAGACCCAGCACCCTGAGCACTGAGCACCCAGCACCCCGAGTACTGAGCACCCAGCACCCCGAGCACTGAGCACCCAGCACCCTGAGCACTGAGCACCCAGCACCCCGAGCAATGAGCACCCAGCACCCTGAGTACTGAGCACCCAGCACCCCGAGTACTGAGCACCCAGCAACCTGAGCACCGAGCAGCCAGCACCCCGAGCACTGAGCACCCAGCACCGTGAGCACTGAGCACCCAGCACCCTGAGTACTGAGCACTGAGCACCCCGAGTACTGAGCACCCAGCACCCCGAGCACTGAGCACCGAGCACCCCGAGCACTGAGCACCCAGCACCCTGAGTACTGAGCACCGAGTACCCTGAGTACTGAGCACCCAGCACCCTGAGCACTGAGCACCCAGCACCCCGAGCACTGATCACCCAGCACCCTGAGTACTGAGCACCGAGTACCCTGAGTACTGAGCACCCAGCACCCTGAGCACTGAGCACCCAGCACCCTGAGTACTGAGCACTGAGCACCCAGCACCCCGAGCACTGAGCACCCAGCAACCTGAGCACTGAGCATCCAGCACCCCGAGCACTGAGCACCCAGCACCCTGAGTACTGAGCACCCAGCACCCCGAGCACTGAGCACCCAGCACCCTGAGCACTGAGCACCCAGCACCCTGAGCACTGAGCACCCAGCACCCCGAGCACTGAGCACCCAGCACCCCGAGCACTGAGCACCCAGCACCCCGAGCACTGAGCACCCAGCACCCTGAGTACTGAGCACCCAGCAACCTGAGTACTGAGCACTCAGCAACCTGAGTACTGAGCACCGAGCACCCCGAGCACTGAGCACCCAGCACCCTGAGCACTGAGCTCCCTGAGGACTGAGCACCCAGCACCCTGAGTACTGAGCACCCAGCACCCCGAGCACTGAGCACCCAGCACCCTGAGTACTGAGCACCCTGAGTGCTTAGCACCAAGCACCCTGAGTACGGAGCACCCAGCACCCTGAGCACTGAGCACCCAGCACCCTGAGTACTGAGCACCCAGCACCCTGAGTACTTAGCACCCAGCACCTGAGCACTGAGCACCCAGCACCCTGAGTTCTGAGCACCGAGCACCCTGAGTACTGAGCACCCAGCACCCTGAGCACTGAGCACCCAGCACCCCGAGCACTGAGCACCCAGCACCCTGAGTACTGAGCACCGAGCACCCCGAGCACTGAGCACCCAGCACCCTGAGCACTGAGCACCGAGCACCCTGAGTACTGAGGACCCAGCACCCTGAGCACTGAGCAACCAGCACCCTGAGTACTGAGCACCCAGCACCCTGAGCACTGAGAACCCAGCACCCTGAGTACTGAGCACCGAGCACCCCGAGCACTGAGCACCCAGCACCCTGAGTACTGAGCACCCAGCACCAAAAGTACTGAGCACCGAGCATCCTGAGCACTGAGCACCGAGCACCCCGAGCACTGAGCACCCAGCACCCTGAGTACTGAGCACCCAGCACCAAGAGTACTGAGCAGCGAGCACCCCGAGCACTGAGCACCCAGCACCCTGTGTAATGAGCACCCAGCTCCCCGAGTACTGAGCACCCAGCACCCTGAGTACTGAGCACCCAGCACCCTGAGCACTGAGCACAAAGCACGCTGAGTACTGAGCACCCTGAGTACTGAGCACCGAGGACCCTGAGCACTGAGCACCCAGCACCCTGAGCACTGAGCACCCAGCACCCCGAGAATGAGCACCCAGCACCCTGAGTACTGAGAACCGAGCACCCTGAGTACTGAGCACCCAGCACGCTGAGCACTGAGCAACCAGCACCCCGAGTACTGAGCACCCAGCACCAAAAGTACTGAGCACCGAGCATCCTGAGCACTGAGCACCGAGCACCCCGAGCACTGAGCAAACAGCACCCTGAGTACTGAGCACCCAGCACCAAGAGTACTGAGCAGCGAGCACCCCGAGCACTGAGCACCCAGCACCCTGTGTAATGAGCACCCAGCTCCCCGAGTACTGAGCACCCAGCACCCTGAGTACTGAGCACTCAGCACCCTGAGCACTGAGCACAAAGCACGCTGAGTACTGAGCACCCTGAGTACTGAGCACCGAGGACCCTGAGCACTGAGCACCCAGCACCCTGAGCACTGAGCACCCAGCACCCCGAGAATGAGCACCCAGCACCCTGAGTACTGAGAACCGAGCACCCTGAGTACTGAGCACCCAGCACGCTGAGCACTGAGCAACCAGCACCCCGAGTACTGAGCACCCAGCACCCCGAGCACTGAGCACCCAGCACCCCGAGAATGAGCACCCAGCACCCTGAGTACTGAGCAATCAGCACCCTGAGTACTGAGCACCCAGCACCCCGAGCACTGAGCACCTTGAATACTGAGCACCCAGCACCCTGAGTACTGTGCACTAAGCACCCAGAGGGCTGAGAACCCAGGACCCCGAGCACTGAGTACTGAGCACCCAGCACCCTGAGTACTGAGCACCCAGCACCCTGAGCACTGAGCACCCAGCACCCTGAGTACTGAGCACCCAGCACCCCGAGCACTGAGCACCCAGCACCCTGAGTACTGAGCACCCAGCACACTGAGTACTGAGCAACCAGAGCACTAAGCACCCAGCACCCTGAGTACTGAGCACCCTGAGGACTGACCACCGATCACCCTGAGTACTGAGCACCGAGCACCCTGAGTACTGAGCTCCCTGCACCCTGAGCACTGAGCACCCAGCACCCTGAGTACTGAGCAGCGAGCACCCTGAGTACTGAGCACCCAGCACCCTGAGTACTGAGCACCCACCACCCTAAGTACTGAGCACCGAGCACCCCGAGTACTGAGCACCCAGCACCCTGAGCACTCAGCACCCAGCACCCCGAGAACTGAGCACCCGGCACCCTGAGTACTGAGCTCCCAGCACCCCGACCCCTGAGCACCCAGCACTCTGAGTACTGAGCACCCTGAGTACTGAGCACCTATCACCCTGAGCACTGAGCACAAAGCACCCTGAGTACTGAGCACCCAACGTACTGAGCACCGAGCACACCGAGCACTGAGCACCCAGCACCCTGAGTACTGAGCACCGAGCACCCTGAGCACTGAGCACCCAGCACCCTGAGTACTGAGCACCGAGCACCCCGAGCACTGAGCACCCAGCGCTCCGAGCACTGAGCACCCAGCACCCCGAGCACTGAGCACCCAGCACCCGTAGCACTGAGCACCCAGCACCCCGAGCAATGAGCACCCAGCACCCTGAGTACTGAGCACCCAGCACCCCGAGTACTGAGCACCCAGCAACCTGAGCACCGAGCACCCAGCACCCCGAGCACTGAGCACCCAGCACCCTGAGCACTGAACACCCAGCACCGTGAGTACTGAGCACCGAGCACCCCGAGTACTGAGCACCCAGCATCCCGAGCACTGAGCACCGAGCACCCCGAGCACTGAGCACCCAGCACCCCGAGCAATGAGCACCCAGCACCCCGAGCACTGAGCACCCAGCACCCCGATCACTGAGCACCCAACACCCCGAGCACTGAGCACCCAGCACCCCGAGCACTGAGCACCCAGCACCCTGAGCACTGAGCACAAAGCACGCTGAGTACTGAGCACTGAACACCCTGAGCACTGAGCACAAAGCACTCTGAGTACTGAGCACTGAGCACCCTGAGTACTGAGCACTGAGCACCGAGCACCCTGAGTACTGAGCACCCTGAGGACTGAGCACCCAGCACCCTGAGTACTGAGCACCTAGCACCCAGAGCACTGAGCACCGAGCACCCTGAGTACTGAACACCCAGCACCCTGAGCACTGAGCACTGAGCACCCAGCACCCTGAGCACTGAGCACTGAGCACCCAGCACGCCGAGCACTGAGCACCCAGCACCCTGAGCACCCAGCACCGTGAACACTGAGCACTCTGAGCACTGAGCACCCTGAGCACTGAGAACTGAGCACCCAGCACCCTGAGTACTGAGCACCCAACACTCTAAGCACTGAGCACCCAGCACCCTCAGTACTGAGCACTGAGCACCCAGCACACTGAGTACTGAGCACCCAGCACCCTGAGTACTGAGCACCCAGCACCCCGAGCACTGAGCACCCAGCACCCTGAGCACTGAGCACAAAGCACGCTGAGTACTGAGCACTGAACACCCTGAGCACTGAGCACAAAGCACTCTGAGTACTGAGCACTGAGCACCCTTAGTACTGAGCACCGAGCACCCTGAGTACTGAGCACCCAGCACCCTGAGCACTGAGCACGGAGCACCCCGAGGACTGAGCACCCAGCACCGTGAGCACTGAGCACCCAGCACCTTGAGTACTGAGCACCGAGCACCCCGAGCACTGAGCACCCAGCACCCTGAGTAATGAGCACCCACCAACCCGAGCACTGAGCACCCAGCACCCTGAGTACTGAGCACCCAGCACCATGAGTACTGAGCACTGAGCACCCTGAGCACTGAGCACAAAGCACGCTGAGTACTGAGCACCCTGAGTACTGAGCACCGAGGACCCTGAGCACTGAGCACCCAGCACCCTGAGCACTGAGCACCCAGCACCCTGAGCACTGAGCACGGAGCACCCCGGGCACTGAGCACCCAGCACCTTGAGTACTGAGCACCGAGCACCCCGAGCACTGAGCACCCAGCACCCTGAGTACTGAGCACCTAGCACCCAGAGCATTGAGCACCGAGCACCCTGAGTACTGAACACCCAGCACCCTGAGCACTGAGCACTGAGCACCAAGCACCCTGAGCACTGAGCACTGAGCACCCAGCACCCCGAGCACTGAGCACCCAGCACCCTGAGCACCCAGCACCGTGAACACTGAGCACTCTGAGCACTGAGCACCCTGAGCACTGAGAACTGAGCACCCAGCACCCTGAGTACTGAGCACCCAACACTCTAAGCACTGAGCACCCAGCACCCTGAGTACTGAGCACTGAGCACCCAGCACACTGAGTACTGAGCACCCAGCACCCTGAGTACTGAGCACCCAGCACCCCGATCACTGAGCACTGAGCAACCTGAGTACTGAGCACTGAGCACCCTTAGTACTGAGCACCGAGCACCCTGAGTACTGAGCACCCAGCACCCTGAGCACTGAGCACGGAGCACCCCGAGGACTGAGCACCCAGCACCGTGAGCACTGAGCACCCAGCACCTTGAGTACTGAGCACCGAGCACCCCGAGCACTGAGCACCCAGCACCCTGAGTAATGAGCACCCACCAATCCGAGCACTGAGCACCCAGCACCCTGAGTACTGAGCACCCAGCACCATGAGTACTGAGCACTGAGCACCCTGAGCACTGAGCACCCAGCACCCTGAGTACTGAGCACCCAGCAACCTGAGTACTGAGCACTCAGCAACCTGAGTACTGAGCACCTAGCACCCCGAGCACTGAGCACCCAGCACCCTGAGCACTGAGCACACTGAGGACTGAGCACCCAGCACCCTGAGTACTGAGCACCCAGCACCCTGAGTACTGAGCACCCAGCATCCTGAGTACTGAGCACCGATCACCCTGAGCACTGAGCATCCAGCACCCCGAGCACTGAGCACCCAGCACCCTGAGTACTGAGCACCCTGAGTACTGAGCACCCAGCACCCTGAGCACTGAGCACCAAGCACCCTGAGTACTGAGCACCCTGAGTGCTGAGCACCCAGCACCCTGAGTACTGAGCACCCAGCACCCTGAGCACTGAGCACCCAGCACCCTGAGTACTGAGCACCCAGCACCCTGAGTACTTAGCACCCAGCACCTGAGCACTGAGCACCCAGCACCCTGAGTTCTGAGCACCGAGCACCCTGAGTACTGAGCACCCAGCACCCTGAGTACTGAGCACCCAGCACCCTGAGTACTGAGCACCAAGCACCCCGAGTACTGAGCACCCAGCACCCTGAGCACTGTGCACCCAGCACCCCGAGCACTGAGCACCCATCACCCTGAGTACTGAGCACCGAGCACCCCGAGCACTGAGCACCCAGCACCCTGAGCACTGAGCACCCAGCACCCTGAGTACTGAGCACACAGCACCCTGAGCACTGAGCACAAAGCACGCTGAGTACTGAGCACCCTGAGTACTGAGCACCGAGGACCCTGAGCACTGAGCACCCAGCACCCTGAGCACTGAGCACCCAGCACCCTGAGAATGAGCACCGAGCACCCCTAGCACTGAGCACCGAGCACCCCGAGCACTGAGCACCCAGCACCCGAGCACTGAGCACCCAGCACACCGAGCACTGAGCACCCAGCACCCCGAGCACTGAGCACCCAGCACCCCGAGCACTGAGCACCCAGCACCCTGAGCACTGAGCACAAAGCACGCTGAGTAATGAGCACTGAACACCCTGAGCACTGAGCACAAAGCACTCTGAGTACTGAGCACTGAGCAACCTGAGTACTGAGCACTGAGCACCGAGCAGCCTGAGTACTGAGCACCCTGAGGACTGAGCACCCAGCACCCTGAGTACTGAGCACCCAGCACCCAGAGCACTGAGCACCGAGCACCCTGAGTACTGAACACCCAGCACCCTGAGCACTGAGCACTGAGCACCCAGCACCCTGAGAACTGAGCACTGAGCACCCAGCACCCCGAGCACTGAGCACCCAGCACCCTGAGCACCCAGCACCGTGAACACTGAGCACCCTGAGCACTGAGCACCCTGAGCACTGAGCACTGAGCACCCAGCACCCTGAGTACTGAGCACACAACACTCTAAGCACTGAGCACCCAGCACGCTGAGTACTGAGCACTGAGCACCCAGCACCCTGAGTACTGAGCACCCAGCACCCTGAGTACTGAGCACCCAGCACCCCGAGCACTGAGCACTGAGCAACCTGAGTACTGAGCACTGAGCACCCTTAGTACTGAGCACCGAGCACCCTGAGTACTGAGCACCCAGCACCCTGAGCACTGAGCACGGAGCACCCCGAGGACTGAGCACCCAGCACCGTGAGCACTGAGCACCCAGCACCTTGAGTACTGAGCACCGAGCACCCCGAGCACTGAGCACCCAGCACCCTGAGTAATGAGCACCCACCAACCCGAGCACTGAGCACGCAGCACCCTGAGTACTGAGCACCCAGCACCCTGAGTACTGAGCACTGAGCACCCTGAGCACTGAGCACCCAGCACCCTGAGTACTGAGCACCCAGCAACCTGAGCACTGAGCACTGAGCACCCAGCACCCCGAGCACTGAGCACCCAGCACCCTCAGTACTGAGCACCCTGAGTGCTGAGCACCCAGCACCCTGAGTACTGAGCACCCAGCACCCTGAGCACTGAGCACCCAGCACCCTGAGTACTGAGCACCCAGCACCCTGAGTACTTAGCACCCAGCACCTGAGCACTGAGCACCCAGCACCCTGAGTTCTGAGCACCGAGCACCCTGAGTACTGAGCACCCAGCACCCTGAGTACTGAGCACCCAGCACCCTGAGTACTGAGCACCAAGCCCCCCGAGTACTGAGCACCCAGCACCCTGAGCACTGAGCACCCAGCACCCCGAGCACTGAGCACCCAGCACCCTGAGTACTGAGCACCGAGCACCCCGAGCACTGAGCACCCAGCACCCTGAGCACTGAGCACCCAGCACCCTGAGTACTGAGCACCCAGCACCCTGAGCACTGAGCACAAAGCACGCTGAGTACTGAGCACCCTGAGTACTGAGCAGCGAGGACCCTGAGCACTGAGCACCCAGCACCTTGAGCACTGAGCACCCAGCACCCCGAGAATGAGCACCCAGCACCCTGAGTACTGAGAACCGAGCACCCTGAGTACTGAGCACCCAGCACGCTGAGCACTGAGCAACCAGCACCCCGAGTACTGAGCACCCAGCACCCCGAGCACTGAGCACCCAGCACCCCGAGAATGAGCACCCAGCACCCTGAGTACTGAGCACCCAACACCCTGAGTACTGAGCACCCAGCACCCCGAGCACTGAGCACCCTGAATACTGAGCACCCAGCACCCTGAGTACTGTGCACTAAGCACCCAGAGGGCTGAGAACCCAGGACCCCGAGCACTGAGTACTGAGCACCCAGCACCCTGAGTACTGAGCACCGAGCTCCCCGAGCACTGAGCACCCTGAGTACTGAGCACCCAGCACCCTGAGTACTGAGCACCCAGCACCCTGAGCACTGAGCACCCAGCACCCTGAGTACTGAGCACCCAGCACCCCGAGCACTGAGCACCCAGCACCCTGAGTACTGAGCACCCAGCACCCTGAGTACTGAGCACCCTGAGTGCTGAGCACCCAGCACCCTGAGTACTGAGCACCCAGCACCCTGAGCACTGAGCACCCAGCACCCTGAGTACTGAGCACCCAGCACCCTGAGTACTTAGCACCCAGCACCAGAGCACTGAGCACCCAGCACCCTGAGTTCTGAGCACCGAGCACCCTGAGTACTGAGCACCCAGCACCCTGAGTACTGAGCACCCAGCACCCTGAGTACAGAGCACCAAGCACCCCGAGTACTGAGCACCCAGCACCCTGAGCACTGTGCACCCAGCACCCCGAGCACTGAGCACCCATCACCCTGAGTACTGAGCACCGAGCACCCCGAGCACTGAGCACCCAGCACCCTGAGCACTGAGCACCCAGCACCCTGAGTACTGAGCACACAGCACCCTGAGCACTGAGCACAAAGCACGCTGAGTACTGAGCACCCTGAGTACTGAGCACCGAGGACCCTGAGCACTGAGCACCCAGCACCCTGAGCACTGAGCACCCAGCACCCTGAGAATGAGCACCGAGCACCCCGAGCACTGAGCACCGAGCACCCCGAGCACTGAGCACCCAGCACCCGAGCACTGAGCACCCAGCACCCCGAGCACTGAGCACCCAGCACCCCGAGCACTGAGCACCCAGCACCCCGAGCACTGAGCACCCAGCACCCCGAGTACTCAGCACCCAGCACCCTGAGCACTGAGCACCCAGCACCCTGAGCACTGAGCTCAAAGCACGCTGAGTAATGAGCACTGAACACCCTGAGCACTGAGCACAAAGCACTCTGAGTACTGAGCACTGAGCAACCTGAGTACTGAGCACTGAGCACCGAGCAGCCTGAGTACTGAGCACCCTGAGGACTGAGCACCCAGCACCCTGAGTACTGAGCACCCAGCACCCAGAGCACTGAGCACCGAGCACCCTGTGTACTGAACAACCAGCACCCTGAGCACTGAGCACTGAGCACCCAGCACCCTGAGCACTGAGCACTGAGCACCCAGCACCCCGAGCACTGAGCACCCAGCACCCTGAGCACCCAGCACCGTGAACACTGAGCACCCTGAGCACTGAGCACCCTGAGCACTGAGCACTGAGCACCCAGCACCCTGAGTACTGAGCACTGAGCAATCAGCACCCTGAGTACTGAGCACCCAGCACCCTGAGTACTGAGCACCCAGCACCCCGAGCACAGAGCACTGAGCAACCTGAGTACTGAGCACTGAGCACCCTTAGTAATGAGCACCGAGCACCCTGAGTACTGAGCACCCAGCACCCTGAGCACTGAGCACGGAGCACCCCGAGGACTGAGCACCCAGCACCGTGAGCACTGAGCACCCAGCACCTTGAGTACTGAGCACCGAGCACCACGAGCACTGAGCACCCAGCACCCTGAGTAATGAGCACCCACCAACCCGAGCACTGAGCACCCAGCACCCTGAGTACTGAGCACCCAGCACCCTGAGCACTGAGCACCCAGCACCCTGAGTACTGAGCACCCAGCACCCTGAGCACTGAGCACAAAGCACGCTGAGTACTGAGCACCCTGAGTACTGAGCAGCGAGGACCCTGAGCACTGAGCACCCAGCACCCTGAGCACTGAGCACCCAGCACCCCGAGAATGAGCACCCAGCACCCTGAGTACTGAGAACCGAGCACCCTGAGTACTGAGCACCCAGCACGCTGAGCACTGAGCAACCAGCACCCCGAGTACTGAGCACCCAGCACCCCGAGCACTGAGCACCCAGCACTCCGAGAATGAGCACCCAGCACCCTGAGTACTGAGCACCCAGCACCCTGAGTACTGAGCACCCATCACCCCGAGAACTGAGCACCCTGAATACTGAGCACCCAGCACCCTGAGTACTGTGCACTAAGCACCCAGAGGGCTGAGAACCCAGGACCCCGAGCACTGAGTACTGAGCACCCAGCACCCCGAGCACTGAGCACCCAGCACCCTGAGTACTGAGCACCCAGCACCCTGAGTACTGAGCAACCAGAGCACTGAGCACCCAGCACCCTGAGTACTGAGCACCCTGAGGACTGAGCACCGATCACCCTGAGTACTGAGCACCGAGCACCCTGAGTACTGAGCACCCAGCACCCTGAGCACTGAGCACCCAGCACCCTGAGTACTGAGCAGCGAGCACCCTGAGTACTGAGCACCCAGCACCCTGAGTACTGAGCACTGAGCACCCCGAGTACTGAGCACCCAGCACCCTGAGCACTCAGCACCCAGCACCCCCGAGCACTGAGCACCCAGCACCCTGAGTACTGAGCTCCCAGCACCCCGAGCCCTGAGCACCCAGCACCCTGAGTACTGAGCACCCTGAGTACTGAGCACCGATCACCCTGAGCACTGAGCACAAAGCACCCTGAGTACTGAGCACCCAACGTACTGAGCACTGAGCACACCGAGTACTGAGCACCCAGCAACCTGAGCACCGAGCACCCAGCACCCCGAGCACAGAGCACCCAGCACCCTGAGCACTGAGCACCGAGCACCCCGAGTACTGAGCACCCAGCACCCCGAGCACTGAGCACCGAGCACCCCGAGCACTGAGCACCCAGCACCCTGAGCAATGAGCACCCAGCACCCCGAGCACTGAGCACCCAGCACCCCGAGCACTGAGCACCCAGCACCCCGAGCACTGAGCACCCAGCACCCCGAGCACTATGCACCCAGCACCCCGAGTACTCAGCACCCAGCACCCTGAGCACTGAGCACCCAGCACCCTGAGCACTGAGCACAAAGCACGCTGAGTACTGAGCACTGAACACCCTGAGCACTGAGCACAAAGCACTCTGAGTACTGAGCACTGAGCACCCTGAGTACTGAGCACTGAGCACCGAGCACCCTGAGTACTGAGCACCCTGAGGACTGAGCACCCAGCACCCTGAGTACTGAGCACCCAGCACCCAGAGCACTGAGCACCGAACACCCTGAGTACTGAACACCCAGCACCCTGAGCACTGAGCACTGAGCACCCAGCACCCTGAGCACTGAGCACTGAGCACCCAGCACCCCGAGCACTGAGCACCCAGCACCCTGAGCACCCAGCACCGTGAACACTGAGCACCCTGAGCACTGAGCACCCTGAGCACTGATCACTGAGCACCCAGCACCCTGAGTACTGAGCACCCAACAATCTAAGCACTGAGCACCCAGCACGCTGAGTACTGAGCACTGAGCACCCAGCACCCTGAGTACTGAGCACCCAGCACCCTGAGTACTGAGCACCCAGCACCCCGAGCACTGAGCACTGAGCAACCTGAGTACTGAGCACCCAGCACCCTGAGCACTGAGCACGGAGCACCCCGAGGACTGAGCACCCAGCACCGTGAGCACTGAGCACCAGGCACCTTGAGTACTGAGCACCGAGCACCCCGAGCACTGAGCACCCAGCACCCTGAGTAATGAGCACCCACCAACCCGAGCACTGAGCACCCAGCACCTTGAGTACTGAGAACCCAGCACCCTGAGTACTGAGCACTGAGCACCCTGAGCACTGAGCACCCAGCACCCTGAGTACTGAGCACCCAGCAACCTGAGTACTGAGCACCGAGCACCCCGAGCACTGAGCACCCAGCACCCTGAGCACTGAGCACCCTGAGGACTGAGCACCCAGCACCCTGAGTACTGAGCACCCAGCACCCTGAGTACTGAACACCCAGCATCCTGAGTACTGAGCACCGATCACCCTGAGCACTGAGCATCCAGCACCCCGAGCACTGAGCACCCAGCACCCTGAGTACTGAGCACCCTGAGTACTGAGTACCCAGCACCCCGAGCACTGAGCACCCAGCACCCTGAGTACTGAGCACCCTTAGTGCTGAGCACCCAGCACCCTGAGTTCTGAGCACCGAGCACACTGAGTACTGAGCACCCAGCACCCTGAGTACTGAGCACCCAGCACCCTGAGTACTGAGCACCGAGCACCCCGAGTACTGAGCACCCAGCACCCTGAGCACTGAGCACCCAGCACCCCGAGCACTGAGCACCCAGCACCCTGAGTACTGAGCACTGAGCACCCCGAGCACTGAGCACCCAGCACCCTGAGCACTGAGCACCCAGCACCCTGAGTACTGAGCACCCAGCACCATGAGTACTGAGCACACAGCACCCTGAGCACTGAGCACCCAGCAACCTGAGTACTGAGCACCCAGCACCCTGAGCACTGAGCACCCAGCACCCTGAGTACTGAGCACCGAGCACCCCGAGCACTGAGCACCCAGCACCCTGAGTACTGAGCACCCAGCACCAAAAGTACTGAGCACCGAGCATCCTGAGCACTGAGCACCGAACACCCCGAGCACTGAGCACCCAGCACCCTGAGTACTGAGCACCCAGCACCAAGAGTACTGAGCAATGAGCACCCCGATCACTGAGCACCCAGCACCCTGTGTAATGAGCACCCAGCACCCCGAGTACTGAGCACTGAGCACCGTGAGTACTGAGCACCCAGCACCCTGAGTACTGAGCACCCAGCACCCTGAGCACTGAGCACAAAGCACGCTGAGTACTGAGCACACTGAGTACTGAGCACCGAGGACCCTGAGCACTGAGCACCCAGCACCCTGAGCACTGAGCACCCAGCACCCCGAGAATGAGCACCCAGCACCCTGAGTACTAAGAACCGAGCACCCTGAGTACTGAGCACCCAGCACGCTGAGCACTGAGCAACCAGCACCCCGAGTACTGAGCACCCAGCACCCAGAGCACTGAGCACCCAGCACCCCGAGAATGAGAACCCAGCACCCTGAGTACTGAGCACCCAGCACCCTGAGTACTGAGCACCCAGCACCCCGAGCACTGAGCACCCTGAATACTGAGCACCCAGCACCCTGAGTACTGTGCACTAAGCACCCAGAGGGCTGAGAACCCAGGACCCCGAGCACTGAGTACTGAGCACCCAGCACCCTGAGTACTGAGCACCGAGCTCCACGAGCACTGAGCACCCTGAGTACTGAGCACCCAGCACCCTGAGTACTGAGCACCCAGCACCCTGAGCACTGAGCACCCAGCACCCTGAGTACTGAGCACCCAGCACCCCGAGCCCTGAGCACCCAGCACCCTGAGTACTGAGCACCCAGCACCCTGAGTACTGAGCAACCAGAGCACTGAGCACCCAACACCCTGAGTACTGAGCACCCTGAGGACTGAGCACCGATCACCCTGAGCACTGAGCACCGAGCACCCTGAGTACTGAGCACCCAGCACGCTGAGCACTGAGCACCCAGCACCCTGAGTACTGAGCAGCGAGCACCCTGAGTACTGAGCACCCAGCACCCTGAGTACTGAGCACCCAGCACCCTGAGTACTGAGCACCGAGCACCCCGAGTACTGAGCACCCAGCACCCTGAGCACTCAGCACCCAGCACCCCGAGCACTGAGCACCCAGCACCCTGAGTACTGAGCTCCCAGCACCCCGAGCCCTGAGCACCCAGCACCCTGAGTACTGAGCACCCTGAGTACTGAGCACCGATCACCCTGAGCTCTGAGCACCCAGCACCCTGAGTACTGAGCACCCAATGTACTGAGCACCGAGCACACCGAGCACTGAGCACCCAGCACCCTGAGAACTGAGCACCGAGCACCCTGAGCACTGAGCACCCAGCACCCTGAGTACTGAGCACCGAGCACCCCGAGCACTGAGCACCCAGCGCCCCGAGCACTGAGCACCCAGCACCCCGAGCACTGAGCACCCAGCACCCGTAGCACTGAGCACCCAGCACCCCGAGCAATGAGCACCCAGCACCCTGAGTACTGAGCAACCAGCACCCCGAGTACTGATCACCCAGCAACCTGAGCACCGAGCACCCAGCACCCCGAGCATTGAGCACCCAGCACCCTGAGCACTGAACACCCAGCACCCTGAGTACTGAGCACCGAGCACAACGAGGACTGAGCACCCTGAGGACTGAGCACCCAGCACCCTGAGTACTGAGCACCCAGCACCCAGAGCACTGAGCACCGAGCACCCTGAGTACTGAACACCCAGCACCCTGAGCACTGAGCACTGAGCACCCAGCACCCTGAGCACTGAGCACTGAGCACCCAGCACCCCGAGCACTGAGCACCCAGCACCCTGAGCACCCAGCACCGTGAACACTGAGCACACTGAGCACTGAGCACCCTGAGCACTGAGCACTGAGCACCCAGCACCCTGAGTACTGAGCACCCAGCACCCTGAGTACTGAGCACCCAGCACCCCGAGCACTGAGCACTGAGCAACCTGAGTACTGAGCACTGAGCACCCTTAGTACTGAGCACCGAGCACCCTGAGTACTGAGCACCCAGCACCCTGAACACTGAGCACGGAGCACCCCGAGGACTGAGCACCCAGCACCGTGAGCACTGAGCACCAGGCACCTTGAGTACTGAGCACCGAGCACCCCGAGCACTGAGCACCCAGCACCCTGAGTAATGAGCACCCACCAACCCGAGCACTGAGCACCCAGCACCCTGAGTACTGAGCACCCAGCACACTGAGTACTGAGCACTGAGCACCCTGAGCACTGAGCACCCAGCACCCTGAGTACTGAGCACCCAGCAACCTGAGTACTGAGCACTCAGCAACCTGAGTACTGAGCACCCAGCACCCTGAGCACTGAGCACCCAGCACCCTGAGTACTGAGCACCGAGCACCCCGAGCACTGTGCACCCAGCACCCTGAGTACTGAGCACCCAGCACCAAAAGTACTGAGCACCGAGCATCCTGAGCACTGAGCACCGAGCACCCCGAGCACTGAGCACCCAGCACCCTGAGTACTGAGCACCCAGCACCAAGAGTACTGAGCAGCGAGCACCCCGAGCACTGAGCACCCAGCACCCTGTGTAATGAGCACCCAGCACCCCGAGTACTGAGCACCCAGCACCGTGAGTACTGAGCACCCAGCACCCTGAGTACTGAGCACCCAGCACCCTGAGCACTGAGCACAAAGCACGCTGAGTACTGAGCACACTGAGTACTGAGCACCGAGGACCCTGAGCACTGAGCACCCAGCACCCTGAGCACTGAGCACCCAGCACCCCGAGAATGAGCACCCAGCACCCTGAGTACTGAGAACCGAGCACCCTGAGTATTGAGCACCCAGCACGCTGAGCACTGAGCAACCAGCACCCCGAGTACTGCGCACCCAGCACCCAGAGCACTGAGCACCCAGCACCCCGAGAATGAGCACCCAGCACCCTGAGTACTGAGCACCCAGCACCCTGAGTACTGAGCACCCAGCACCCCGAGCACTGAGCACCCTGAATACTGAGCACCCAGCACCCTGAGTACTGTGCACTAAGCACCCAGAGGGCTGAGAACCCAGGACCCCGAGCACTGAGTACTGAGTACCCAGCACCCTGAGTACTGAGCACCGAGCTCCACGAGCACTGAGCACAATGAGTACTGAGCACCCAGCACCCTGAGTACTGAGCACCCAGCACCCCGAGCCCTGAGCACCCAGCACCCTGATTACTGAGCAACCAGCACCCTGAGTACTGAGCAACCAGAGCACTGAGCACCCAGCACCCTGAGTACTGAGCACCCAATGTACTGAGCACCAAGCACACCGAGCACTGAGCACCGAGCACCCTGAGTACTGAGCACCCAGCACCCTGAGCACTGAGCACCCAGCACCCTGAGTACTGAGCACCGAGCACCCCGAGCACTGAGCACCCAGCGCCCTGAGCACTGAGCACCCAGCACCCTGAGTACTGAGCACCGAGCACCCTGAGCACTGAGCACCCAGCACCCTGAGTACTGAGCACCGAGCACCCCGAGCACTGAGCACCCAGCGCCCCGAGCACTGAGCACCCAGCACCCGTAGCACTGAGCACCCAGCACCCCGAGCAATGAGCACCCAGCACCCTGAGTACTGAGCACCCAGCACCCCGAGTACTGAGCACCCAGCAACCTGAGCACCGAGCACCCAGCACCCCGAGCATTGAGCACCGAGCACCCTGAGCACTGAACACCCAGCACCCTGAATACTGAGCACCGAGCACCCCGAGGACTGAGCACCCTGAGGACTGAGCACCCAGCACCCTGAGTACTGAGCACCCAGCACCCAGAGCACTGAGCACCGAGCACCCTGAGTACTGAACACCCAGCACCCTGAGCACTGAGCACTGAGCACCCAGCACCCTGAGCACTGAGCACTGAGCACCCAGCACCCCGAGCACTGAGCACCCAGCACCCTGAGCACCCAGCACCGTGAACACTGAGCACCCTGAGCACTGAGCACCCTGAGTACTGAGCACTGAGCACCCAGCACCCTGAGTACTGAGCACCCAGCACCCTGAGTACTGAGCACCCAGCACCCCGAGCACTGAGCACTGAGCAACCTGAGTACTGAGCACTGAGCACCCTTAGTACTGAGCACCGAGCACCCTGAGTACTGAGCACCCAGCACCCTGAGCACTGAGCACGGTGCACCCCGAGGACTGAGCACCCAGCACCGTGAGCACTGAGCACCAGGCACCTTGAGTACTGAGCACCGAGCACCCCGAGCACTGAGCACCCAGCACCCTGAGTAATGAGCACCCTCCAACCCGAGCACTGAGCACCCAGCACCCTGAGTACTGAGCACCCAGCACCCTGAGTACTGAGCACTGAGCACCCTGAGCACTGAGCACCCAGCACCCTGAGTACTGAGCACCCAGCAACCTGAGTACTGAGCACTCAGCAACCTGAGTACTGAGCACCGAGCACCCCGAGAACTGAGCACCCAGCACCCTGAGCACTGAGCACCCTGAGGACTGAGCACCCAGCACCCTGAGTACTGAGCACCCAGCACCCTGAGTACTGAGCACCCAGCATCCTGAGTACTGAGCACCGATCACCCTGAGCACTGAGCATCCAGCACCCCGAGCAGTGAGCACCCAGCACCCTGAGTACTGAGCACCCCTGAGTACTGAGCACCCAGCACCCCGAGCACTGAGCACCCAGCACCCTGAGTACTGAGCACCCTGAGTGCTGAGCACCCAGCACCCTGAGCACTGAGCACCCAGCACCCTGAGTACTGAGCACCCAGCACCCTGAGTACTGAGCACCCAGCACCCCGAGCACTGAGCACTGAGCAACCTGAGTACTGAGCACTGAGCACCCTTAGTACTGAGCACCGAGCACCCTGAGTACTGAGCACCCAGCACCCTGAGCACTGAGCACGGAGCACCCCGAGGACTGAGCACCCAGCACCGTGAGCACTGAGCACCAGGCACCTTGAGTACTGAGCACCGAGCACCCCGAGCACTGAGCACCCAGCACCCTGAGTAATGAGCACCCACCAACCCGAGCACTGAGCACCCAGCACCCTGAGTACTGAGCACCCAGCACCCTGAGTACTGAGCACCCAGCACCCCCGAGCAATGAGCACCCAGCACCCTGAGTACTGAGCACCCAGCACCCCGAGTACTGAGCACCCAGCACCCAGAGCACTGAGCACCGAGCACCCTGAGTACTGAACACCCAGCACCCTGAGCACTGAGCACTGAGCACCCAGCACCCTGAGCACTGAGCACTTAGCACCCAGCACCCCGAGCACTGAGCACCCAGCACCCTGAGCACCCAGCAACCGTGAACACTGAGCACCCTGAGCACTGAGCACCCCTGAGTACTGAGCACTGAGCACCCAGCACCCTGAGTACTGAGCACCCAGCACCCTGAGTACTGAGCACCCAGCACCCCGAGCACTGAGCACTGAGCAACCTGAGTACTGAGCACTGAGCACCCTTAGTACTGAGCACCGAGCACCCTGAGTACTGAGCACCCAGCACCCTGAGCACTGAGCACGGAGCACCCCGAGGACTGAGCACCCAGCACCGTGAGCACTGAGCACCAGGCACCTTGAGTACTGAGCACCGAGCACCCCGAGCACTGAGCACCCAGCACCCTGAGTAATGAGCACCCACCAACCCGAGCACTGAGCACCCAGCACCCTGAGTACTGAGCACCCAGCACACTGAGTACTGAGCACTGAGCACCCTGAGCACTGAGCACCCAGCACCCTGAGTACTGAGCACCCAGCAACCTGAGTACTGAGCACTCAGCAACCTGAGTACTGAGCACCGAGCACGCCGAGAACTGAGCACCCAGCACCCTGAGCACTGAGCACCCTGAGGACTGAGCACCCAGCACCCTGAGTACTGAGCACCCAGCACCCTGAGTACTGAGCACCCAGCATCCTGAGTACTGAGCACCGATCACCCTGAGCACTGAGCATCCAGCACCCCGAGCACTGAGCACCCAGCACCCTGAGTACTGAGCACCCTGAGTACTGAGCACCCAGCACCCCGAGCACTGAGCACCCAGCACCCTGAGTACTGAGCACCCTGAGTGCTGAGCACCCAGCACCCTGAGCACTGAGCACCCAGCACCCTGAGTACTGAGCACCCAGCAACCTGAGTACTGAGCACCCAGCACCCCGAGCACTGAGCACTGAGCAACCTGAGTACTGAGCACTGAGCACCCTTAGTACTGAGCACCGAGCACCCTGAGTACTGAGCACCCAGCACCCTGAGCACTGAGCACGGAGAACCCCGAGGACTGAGCACCCAGCACCGTGAGTAATGAGCACCCACCAACCCGAGCACTGAGCACCCAGCACCCTGAGTACTGAGCACCCAGCACCCTGAGTACTGAGCACTGAGCACCCTGAGCACTGAGAACCCAGCACCCTGAGTACTGAGCACCCAGCAACCTGAGTACTGAGCACTCAGCAACCTGAGTACTGAGCACCCAGCACCCTGAGCACTGAGCACCCAGCACCCTGAGTACTGAGCACCGAGCACCCCGAGCACTGAGCACCCAGCACCCTGAGTACTGAGCACCCAGCACCAAAAGTACTGAGCACCGAGCATCCTGAGCACTGAGCACCGAGCACCCCCGAGCACTGAGCACTCAGCACCCTGAGTACTGAGCACCCAGCACCAAGAGTACTGAGCAACGAGCACCACGAGCACTGAGCACCCAGCACCCTGTGTAATGAGCACCCAGCACCCCGAGTACTGAGCACCCAGCACCGTGAGTACTGAGCACCCAGCACCCTGAGTACTGAGCACCCAGCACCCTGAGCACTGAGCACAAAGCACGCTGAGTACTGAGCACACTGAGTACTGAGCACCGAGGACCCTGAGCACTGAGCACCCAGCACCCTGAGCACTGAGCACCCAGCACCCCGAGAATGAGCACCCAGCACCCTGAGTACTGAGAACCGAGCACCCTGAGTATTGAGCACCCAGCACGCTGAGCACTGAGCAACCAGCACCCCGAGTACTGCGCACCCAGCACCCAGAGCACTGAGCACCCAGCACCCCGAGAATGAGCACCCAGCACCCTGAGTACTGAGCACCCAGCACCCTGCGTACTGAGCACCCAGCACCCTGAGCACTGAGC